>NW_027476833.1:0-132563 GCF_051020955.1 Megalopta genalis
GAAGCTGTATCACTTATATCCCAAGTATTTGGAGCTAATTCATTTGTTTCGCATGGATGTGAAGCTAAACCTTCATACATCGCATTGATTTGAAGCTAAGTCATGTGATTCGCATGGATTTGAAGCTAAATCGTTTGTTTCGTATGCAGTTGATGCTAAATCATATATATATCGCAAGTATCTGAATCTAAACCATTTGTTTCGCATAAATTTGAATCTAAGTCATGTTTTTCGCATGAATTTGAACCTAAATCTTGTCTTTAGCATGCATTTCAAGCTAAATCATGAGTTTCGCATGGATTTGAAGCTAACTAGTTTGTTTCGCCTGCATTTGAAGCTGCAATATATCACAAGTATCTGATGCTAAATCATTTGTTTCGCATGGATTTGAAGCTAAACCATTTGTTTCGCAGGAATTTGAACCTAAATCTTGTCCGTCGCATGCATTTGAAGCTTAATCATGTGTTTTGCATGGATTTGAAGCAAAACCTTTTACATCGCATTAATTTGAAGCTAAACCTTCTACATCGCATTAATTTGAAGCTAAACCTTCTACATGGCATTGATTTGAAGCTAAATCTTGTGTATCGCATGGATTTGAAGCTAAACCTTCTACATCGCATTGATTTAAATCTAAATCTTGTGCATCGCATGGATTTGGAGCTAACTCGTTTGTTTCTCCTCCATTTGAAGCTATATCACTTATATCGCAAGTATCTGAAGCTAAACCATTCGTTTCGCATGGATTTGAAGCTAAACCTTCTACATCGAATTGATTTGAAGCTAAATCATGTGTTTCGCTTGGATTTGAAGCTAACTCGCTTGTTTCGCATGCAGTTGATGCTAAATCATATATATCACAAGTATCTGAAGCTAAACCATTTGTTTCGCATGGATTTGAAGGTAAACCTTCTACATCGCATTGATTTGCAGCTAAATCATGTGTTTCGCCTCGATATGAAGCTAAGTCGTTTGATTCGTCTGCATTTGAAGCTATATCACTTATATCGCAATTATTTGAAGATAAATCACTTGTGTCGCTAGGATTTGAAGCTAAACCTTCTATATCGCATTGATTTGAAGCTAAATCATGTGATTCGCTTGGATTTGAAGCTAACTCGTTTGTTTCGCCTGCATTTGATGCTATATCACTTATATCGCAAGTATCTGAAGCTAAATCATTTGTTTCGCATGAATTTGAATATTAACCCCGCGTTTCGCATGAATTTGTACCTAAATCTTGTCTTTCGCATGCATTTGAAGCTTAATCATGTGCTTTGCTTGGATTTAAAGCTAACTCGTTTTTTACGCCTGCATTTGAAGCTACATCAATTATATCGCAAGTAATTGAAGCAAAATCATTCGTGTTGCATGGATTTGAAGCTAAACCTTCTACATCGTATTGATTTGAAGCTAAATCATTTGTTTCGCTTGGATATGAAGCTAACTCGTTTGTTACGTCTGCATTTGAAGCTACATCATTTATATCGCAAGTATCTGAACCTAAATCATTTGTTTCGCATGTATTTGAAGCTAAGCCGTCCACTTCGCACTGATTCGAAGCTAAGTCATGTGTTTCGCATGGATTCGAAGCTAAACCTTCTACATCGCATTGATTTGCAGTTCAATCATGTGTTTCGCATGGATTTGAAGCTAAATCATTTGTCTCGCACGAATTTGAAGCTAATCGATGTGTTTCGCATGAATTTTAAACTATATCATATGTATCACATGGATTTGAAGGTAATTTGTTTCACCTGCATTTGTAGCTATATCACTTGTATCTCAAGTATTTGAAAAAAATCATTTGTATCGCATGGATTTGAAGCTAACTCGTTTACTTCGCCTGCAGTTGAATCTATATCACTTATATCCCAAGTGTTTGAAGCTAAATCATTTGTTTCGCATGGATTTGAAGTTAAACCTTCTACATTGCATAGATTTGAAGGTAAATCATGTGTTTCGCTTGGATTTGAAGCAAACTCGTTTGTTTAATCTGCATTTGAAGCTATATCACTCATATCGCAAGTATTTGAAGCTAAATCATTTGTTCCGCATGGATTTGAACCTAAGACTTCTACTTCGCATTTATTTGAAGCTAAATCATGTGCTAAATCACTTGGCTTTGAAGCTATCTCGTTTGTTTCGCCTGCATTTGAAGCTATATCACTTGTATCGTATGTATTTGAAGAAAAATCATTTGGTTCGCATGGATTTAAAGCTAAACCTTCTACATCGCATTGATTTGCAGCTAAATCATGTGTTTCGCCTAGATTTGAATCTAAACCTTCTAAACCGAATTGATTTGAAGCTAAATCATGTGTGTCGCATGGACTTGATGCTAACTCGTTTGTTTCGTCTGCATTTGAAGCTATATCAATTATATCGCAAGTATATCATGCTTAATCATTTGTTTCGCATGGATTTGAAGCTAAACCTTCTACATCGCATTTATTTGTAGCTAAATCATGTGTTTCGCATGGATTTTGAAGCTAACTCGGTTGTTTCGTCTGCATTTGAAGCTATATCACTTATATCGCAAGTATCAGATGCTAAATCATTTGTTTCGCATGGATTTGAAGCTAAACATTCTACATCGCATTGATTTGAAGCTAAACCTTCTACATCGCATTGATTTGAAGCTAAACCTTCTACATCGCATTGATTTGAAGCAAAACCTTCTATATCGCATTGATTTGAAGCTAAATCATGTGTCTTGCATGGATTTGAAGCTAACTCGTTTGTTTCGCATGCAGTTGAAGCTAAATCATGTTTATCTCATGTATCTGAAGCTAAATCATTTGTGTCGCATGGAGTTGAAGCTAAACCTTCTATATCGCATTGATTTGCAGCTAAATCATGTGTTTCGCATGGATTTGAAGCTAACTCGTTCGTTTCGTCTGCATTTCATGCTATATCACTTATATCGCAAGTATCTGAAGCTAAATCATTTGTTTCGCCTGGATTTGATGCTAAACCTTCTACATCGCATTGATTTGAAGCTACATAATGTGTTTCACTTGGATATGAATCTAACTCGTTAGTTTAATTTGCATTTGAATCTACATCACTTATATCGCAAGTATCTGAAGCTAAATCATTTGTGTCGCATGGATTTGAAGGTAAACCTTCTACATCGCATTGATTTGCAGCTGAATCATGTGATTCGCATAGATTTGAAGCTAATTCGTCTGTTTCGCCTGCATTTGAAGCTATATCACTTATATCGCAAGTATCTGAAGCTAAATCATTTGTTTTGCATGGATTTGAAGCTAAACCTTCTACATCGCATTGATTTGATGCTAAACCATGTGTTTCGCATGGATTTGAAGCTAACTCGATTGCTTCGACTGCATTTGAAGCTATATCACTTATATCCCAAGTGTTTGAAGCTAAATCATTTGTTTCGCATGGATTTGAAGCTAAACCTTCTACATCGCATTGATATGAAACTAAATCATGTGTTTCGCTTGGTTTTGAAACTACCTCGTTTGTTGCGTATGCAGTTGTAGCTATATCACCTATATCCCAAGTGTTTGTAGCTCAATCTTTTGTATCGTATGGATTTTAAGCTAAACCTTCTAAATCGCATTGATTTGAAGCTAAATCATTTGATTCGCTTGGATTTGGAGCTAATTCGTTTGTTTCTTCTGCATTTGAAGCTATGTCACTTAGATCGCAATTATCCGAAGCTAAATCATTGGTTTCGCATGGATTTGAAGCTAAATCTTCTACGTCACATTGATTTGCAGCAAAATCATGTGTATCGCATGGATTTGAAGCTAACTCGTTTGTTTCGCCTGCATTTGATGCTATATCACTTCTATCGCAAGTATCTGAAGCTATATCATTTGTATCGCTTGGATTTGACGCTAAGACATCTAGTCCGCAATGATTTGAAGCTAAATCATGAGTTTCACATAGATTAGATGCTAACTCGTTTGTTTCGCCTGCATGTGAAGCTATATCACTTATATCGCAAGTATCTGATACCAAATCATTTGTTTCGCATGGATTTAAAGCTACGCCTTCTACATAGCACTGATTTGAAGCTTAATCATGTGTATTGTATGTACTTGAAGCTAACTCGTTTGTTTCGTCTGCCTTTGAAGCTATATCACTTATATCGCAGGTATCTGAAGCTAAATCATTCGTTTCGCATGAATTTGAAGCTAAACCTTCAACATCGCATTGATTTGAAGGTAAACCTTCTACATCGCATTTATTTGAAGCTAAATCGTGTGTTTCGCTTGGAGTTGAATCTAAGTAACATATATGATAAGTCTTTGTTGCTAAACCCTTTGTTTCACATGGATTTGAAGCTAATCCTTCTACTTCGAATTGATTTGAAGCTAAACCTTCTACATCGCATTGATTTGCTGCTAAATCATGTGTTTCGCATGGATTTGAGGCTAACTGGTTTGTTTCGTCTGCATTTGAAGCTATGTCGCTTATATCGCAAGTATCTGAAGTGAAATCATTGGTTTCGCATGGATTTGAAGCTAAAACTTCTACATCGCATTGATTTGCTGCTAAATCATGTGTTTCGCATGGATTTTAAAGCTAACTCGATTGCTTCGACTGCATTTGAAGCTATATCACTTATATCCCTAGTGTTTGAAGCTAAGTCATTTGTTTCGCATGGATTTGAAGCTAAACCTTCTACATGGCATTGATTTGCTGCTAAATCATGTGTTTCGCATGGATTTTAATGCTAACTCGATTGCTTCGTCTGCATTTGAAGCTATATCACTTATATCCCAAGTGTTTGAAGCTAAATCATTTGTTTTGCATGGATTTGAAGCTAAACCTTCTACATCGCATTGATTTGATGCTAAACCATGTGTACCGCATGGATTTGAAGCTAACTCGATTGCTTCGACTGCATTCGAAGCTATATCACTTATATCCCAAGTGTTTGAAGCTAAATCATTTGTTTCGCATGGATTTGAAGCTAATCCCTCTACTTCGAATTGATTTGAAGCTAATCCTTCTACATTGCATTGATTTGCTTCTGAATCATGTGTTTCGCATGGAATTGAAGCTAAATGGTTTGTTTTGTCTGCATTTGAAGCTATGCCACTTATATCGCAAGTTTCTGAAGTTAAATCATTGGTTTCGCATGGATTTGAAGCTAAACCTTCTACATCGCATTGATTTGCTGCTAAATCATGTGTTTCGCATGGATTTGAGGCTAACTGGTTTGTTTCGTCTGCATTTGAAGCTTTGTCGCTTATATCGCAAGTATCTGAAGTGAAATCATTGGTTTCGCATGGATTTGAAGCTAAACCTTCTACATCGCATTGATTTGCTGCTAAATCATGTGTTTCGCATGGATTTTAAAGCTAACTCGATTGCTTCGTCTGCATTTGAAGCTATATCACTTATATCCCAAGTGTTTGAAGCTAAATCATTTGTTTCGCATGGATTTGAAGCTAAACCTTCTACATCGCATTGATTTGAAGCTAAATCATGTGACTCGCTTGGATTTGAAGCTAACTCGTTTGTTTCTCCTGCATTTGAAGCTATATCACTTATATCGCATGTATCTGATGCTAATTCATTTGTGTCACATGGATTTGAAGCAAAACCTTCAACATCGCATTGATTTGATGGTAAACCTTCTACATCGCATTTATTTGAAGCTAAATCGTGTGTTTCGTATGGAGTTGAATCTAACTAACATATATGATAAGTATTTGTTGCTAAACCCTTTGTTTCACATGGATTTGAAGCTAAACCTTCTACATCGCATTGATTTGATGCTAAACCATGTGTACCGCATGGATTTGAAGCTAACTCGATTGCTTCGACTGCATTCGAAGCTATATCACTTATATCCCAAGTGTTTGAAGCTAAATCATTTGTTTCGCATGGATTTGAAGCTAAACCTTCTACATCGCATTGATATGAAACTAAATCATGTGTTTCGCTTGGTTTTGAAACTAACTCGTTTGTTGCGTTTGCAGTTGTAGCTATATCACCTATATCCCAAGTGTTTGTAGCTCAATCTTTTGTATCGTATGGATTTTAAGCTAAACCTTCTAAATCGCATTGATTTGAAGCTAAATCATGTGATTCGCTTGGATTTGAAGCTAACTCGTTTGTTTCTCCTGCATTTGAAGCTATATCACTTATATCGCATGTATCTGATGCTAATTCATTTGTGTCGCATGGATTTGAAGCAAAACCTTCAACATCGCATTGATTTGATGGTAAACCTTCTACATCGCATTTATTTGAAGCTAACTCGTGTGTTTCTCCTGCATTTGAAGCTATATCACTTATATCGCATGTACCTGAAGCTGAATCATTTGCGTCGCATGGATTTGAAGCTAAACCTTCTACATCTCATTGATTTGCAGCTAAATCATTTGTTTCGCATGGATTTGAAGCTAAACCATTTGTTTCGCAGGAATTTGAACCTAAATCTTGTCCGTCGCATGCATTTGAAGCTTAATCATGTGTTTTGCATGGATTTGAAGCAAACCTTCTACATCGCATTAATTTGAAGCTAAACCTTCTACATCGCATTAATTTGAAGCTAAACCTTCTACATGGCATTGATTTGAAGCTAAATCTTGTGTATCGCATGGATTTGAAGCTAAACCTTCTACATCGCATTGATTTAAATCTAAATCTTGTGCATCGCATGGATTTGGAGCTAACTTGTTTGTTTCTCCTCCATTTGAAGCTATATCACTTATATCGCAAGTATCTGAAGCTAAACCATTCGTTTCGCATGGATTTGAAGCTAAACCTTCTACATCGAATTGATTTGAAGCTAAATCATGTGTTTCGCTTGGATTTGAAGCTAACTCGCTTGTTTCGCATGCAGTTGATGCTAAATCATATATATCACAAGTATCTGAAGCTAAACCATTTGTTTCGCATGGATTTGAAGGTAAACCTTCTACATCGCATTGATTTGCAGCTAAATCATGTGTTTCGCCTGGATATGAAGCTAAGTCGTTTGATTCGTCTGCATTTGAAGCTATATCACTTATATCGCAATTATTTGAAGATAAATCACTTGTGTCGCTAGGATTTGAAGCTAAACCTTCTATATCGCATTGATTTGAAGCTAAATCATGTGATTCGCTTGGATTTGAAGCTAACTCGTTTGTTTCGCCTGCATTTGATGCTATATCACTTATATCGCATGTATCTGAAGCTAAATCATTTGTTTCGCATGAATTTGAATATTAACCCCGCGTTTCGCATGAATTTGTACCTCAATCTTGTCTTTCGCATGCATTTGAAGCTTAATCATGTGCTTTGCTTGGATTTAAAGCTAACTCGTTTGTTACGCCTGCATTTGAAGCTACATCAATTATATCGCACGTAATTGAAGCAAAATCATTCGTGTTGCATGGATTTGAAGCTAAACCTTCTACATCGTATTGATTTCAAGCTAAATCATGTGTTTCGCTTGGATATGAAGCTAACTCGTTTGTTACGTCTGCATTTGAAGCTACATCATTTATATCGCAAGTATCTGAACCTAAATCATTTGTTTCGCATGTATTTGAAGCTAAGCCGTCCACTTCGCACTGATTCGAAGCTAAGTCATGTGTTTCGCATGGATTCGAAGCTAAACCTTCTACATCGCATTGATTTGCAGTTCAATCATGTGTATCGCATGGATTTGAAGCTAACTCGTTTACTTCGCCTGCAGTTGAATCTATATCACTTATATCCCAAGTGTTTGAAGCTAAATCATTTGTTTCGCATGGATTTGAAGTTAAACCTTCTACATTGCATAGATTTGAAGGTAAATCATGTGTTTCGCTTGGATTTGAAGCAAACTCGTTTGTTTAATCTGCATTTGAAGCTATATCACTCATATCGCAAGTATTCGAAGCTAAATCATTTGTTCCGCATGGATTTGAACCTAAGACTTCTACTACGCATTTATTTGAAGCTAAATCATGTGCTAAATCACTTGGCTTTGAAGCTATCTCGTTTGTTTCGCCTGCATTTGTATCGTATGTATTTGAAGAAAAATCATTTGGTTCGCATGGATTTAAAGCTAAACCTTCTACATCGCATTGATTTGCAGCTGAATCATGTGTTTCGCCTAGATTTGAATCTAAACCTTCTACACCGAATTGATTTGAAGCTAAATCATGTGTGTCGCATGGACTTGATGCTAACTCGTTTGTTTCGTCTGCATTTGAAGCTATATCAATTATATCGCAAGTATATCATGCTTAATCATTTGTTTCGCATGGATTTGAAGCTAAACCTTCTACATCGCATTTATTTGTAGCTAAATCATGTGTTTCGCATGGATTTTGAAGCTAACTCGGTTGTTTCGTCTGCATTTGAAGCTATATCACTTATATCGCAAGTATCTGATGCTAAATCATTTGTTTCGCATGGATTTGAAGCTAAACATTCTACATCGCATTGATTTGAAGCTAAACCTTCTACATCGCATTGATTTGAAGCTAAACCTTCTACATCGCATTGATTTGAAGCAAAACCTTCTATATCACATTGATTTGAAGCTAAATCATGTGTCTTGCATGGATTTGAAGCTAACTCGTTTGTTTCGCATGCAGTTGAAGCTAAATCATGTTTATCTCATGTATCTGAAGCTAAATCATTTGTGTCGCATGGAGTTGAATCTAAACCTTCTATATCGCATTGATTTGCAGCTAAATCATGTGTTTCGCATGGATTTGAAGCTAACTCGTTCGTTTCGTCTGCATTTCATGCTATATCACTTATATCCCAAGTGTTTGAAGCTAAATCATTTGTTTCGCCTGGATTTGATGCTAAACCTTCTACATCGCATTGATTTGAAGCTACATCATGTGTTTCACTTGGATATGAATCTAACTCGATTGCTTCGACTGCATTTGAAGCTATATCACTTATATCCCAAGTGTTTGAAGCTAAATCATTTGTTTCGCATGGATTTGAAGCTAAACCTTCTACATCGCATTGATATGAAACTAAATCATGTGTTTCGCTTGGTTTTGAAACTAACTCGTTTGTTGCGTATGCAGTTGTAGCTATATCACCTATATCCCAAGTGTTTGTAGCTCAATCTTTTGTATCGTATGGATTTTAAGCTAAACCTTCGAAATCGCATTGATTTGAAGCTAATTCATTTGATTCGCTTGGATTTGGAGCTAATTCGTTTGTTTCTTCTGCATTTGAAGCTATGTCACTTATATCGCAATTATCCGAAGCTAAATCATTGGTTTCGCATGGATTTGAAGCTAAATCTTCTACGTCACATTGATTTGCAGCAAAATCATGTGTATCGCATGGATTTGAAGCTAACTCGTTTGTTTCGCCTGCATTTGATGCTATATCACTTATATCGCAAGTATCTGAAGCTATATCATTTGTATCGCTTGGATTTGACGCTAAGACATCTAGTCCGCAATGATTTGAAGCTAAATCATGAGTTTCACATAGATTAGATGCTAACTCGTTTGTTTCGCCTGCATGTGAAGCTATATCACTTATATCGCAAGTATCTGATGCCAAATCATTTGTTTCGCATGGATTTAAAGCTACGCCTTCTACATAGCACTGATTTGAAGCTTAATCATGTGTATTGTATGTACTTGAAGCTAACTCGTTTGTTTCGTCTGCCTTTGAAGCTATATCACTTATATCGCAGGTATCTAAAGCTAAATCATTCGTTTCGCATGAATTTGAAGCTAAACCTTCAACATCGCATTGATTTGAAGGTAAACCTTCTACATCGCATTTATTTGAAGCTAAATCGTGTGTTTCGCTTGGAGTTGAATCTAAGTAACATATATGATAAGTATTTGTTGCTAAACCCTTTGTTTCACATGGATTTGAAGCTAATCCTTCTACTTCGAATTGATTTGAAGCTAAACCTTCTACATCGCATTGATTTGCTGCTAAATCATGTGTTTCGCATGGATTTGAGGCTAACTGGTTTGTTTCGTCTGCATTTGAAGCTATGTCGCTTATATCGCAAGTATCTGAAGTGAAATCATTGGTTTCGCATGGATTTGAAGCTAAACCTTCTACATCGCATTGATTTGCTGCTAAATCATGTGTTTCGCATGGATTTTAAAGCTAACTCGATTGCTTCGACTGCATTTGAAGCTATATCACTTATATCCCTAGTGTTTGAAGCTAAGTCATTTGTTTCGCATGGATTTGAAGCTAAACCTTCTACATGGCATTGATTTGCTGCTAAATCATGTGTTTCGCATGGATTTTAATGCTAACTCGATTGCTTCGTCTGCATTTGAAGCTATATCACTTATATCCCAAGTGTTTGAAGCTAAATCATTTGTTTTGCATGGACTTGAAGCTAAACCTTCTACATCGCATTGATTTGATGCTAAACCATGTGTTCCGCATGGATTTGAAGCTAACTCGATTGCTTCGACTGTATTTGAAGCTATATCACTTATATCCCTAGTGTTTGAAGCTAAATCATTTGTTTCGCATGGATTTGAAGCTAAACCTTCGACATCGCATTGATATGAAACTAAATCATGTGTTTCGCTTGGTTTTGAAACTAACTCGTTTGTTGCGTATGCAGTTGTACCTATATAACCTATATCCCAAGTGTTTGTAGCTCAATCTTTTGTATCGTATGGATTTTAAGCTAAACATTCTAAATCGCATTGATTTGAAGCTAAATCATGTGATTCGCTTGGATTTGAAGCTAAATCATGTGATTCGCTTGGATTTGAAGCTAACTCGTTTGTTTCTCCTGCATTTGAAGCTATATCACTTATATCGCATGTATCTGATGCTAATTCATTTGTGTCGCATGGATTTGAAGCAAAACCTTCAACATCGCATTGATTTGATGGTAAACCTTCTACATCGCATTTATTTGAAGCTAAATCGTGTGTTTCGTATAGAGTTGAATCTAACTATCATATATGATAAGTATTTGTTGCTAAACCCTTTGTTTCACATGGATTTGAAGCTAAACCTTCTACATCGCATTGATTTGATGCTAAAACATGTGTACCGCATGGATTTGAAGCTAACTCGATTGCTTCGACTGCATTCGAAGCTATATCACTTATATCCCAAGTGTTTGAAGCTAAATCATTTGTTTCGCATGGATTTGAAGCTAATCCCTCTACTTCGAATTGATTTGAAGCTAATCCTTCTACATTGCATTGATTTGCTTCTGAATCATGTGTTTCGCATGGATTTGAAGCTAACTGGTTTGTTTCGTCTGCATTTGAAGCTATGCCACTTATATCGCAAGTTTCTGACGCTAAATCATTGCTTTCGCATGGATTTGAAGCTAAACCTTCTACATCGCTTTGATTTGCTGCCGCATCATGTGTTTCGCATGGAATTGAAGCTAAATGGTTTGTTTTGTCTGCATTTGAAGCTATGCCACTTATATCGCAAGTTTCTGAAGTTAAATCATTGGTTTCGCATGGATTTGAAGCTAAACCTTCTACATCGCATTGATTTGCTGCTAAATCATGTGTTTCGCATGGATTTGAGGCTAACTGGTTTGTTTCGTCTGCATTTGAAGCTATGTCGCTTATATCGCAAGTATCTGAAGTGAAATCATTGGTTTCGCATGGATTTGAAGCTAAAACTTCTACATCGCATTGATTTGCTGCTAAATCATGTGTTTCGCATGGATTTTAAAGCTAACTCGATTGCTTCGTCTGCATTTGAAGCTATATCACTTATATCCCAAGTGATTGAAGCTAAATCATTTGTTTCGCATGGATTTGAAGCTAAACCTTCTACATCGCATTGATATGAAACTAAATCATGTGTTTCGCTTGGTTTTGAAACTAACTCGTTTGTTGCGTATGCAGTTGTAGCTATATCACCTATATCCCAAGTGTTTGTAGCTCAATCTTTTGTATCGTATGGATTTTAAGCTAAACCTTCTAAATCGCATTGATTTGAAGCTAAATCATGTGATTCGCTTGGATTTGAAGCTAACTCGTTTGTTTCTCCTGCATTTTGAAGCTATATCACTTATATCGCATGTATCTGCTGCTAAGTCATGTGTTTCGCATGGATTTGAAGCTAATTCGTTTGTTGCGCATGCAGTTGAATCTAAATAACGTATATCACAAGTATTTGTAGCTAAACCATTTGTTACGCATGGATTTAAAGCTAAACCGTCTACATCGCATTGATTTGCTGCTAAATCATGTGTTTCGCATGCATTTGAAGCTAAACCTTCTACATCGCATTGATTTGCTGATAAATCATGTGTTTCGCATGGATTTGAATCTAACTCGTTTGTTTCTTCTGCATTTGAAGCTATGTCACTTATATCGCAAGTGTTTGAAGCTAAATCAATTGTTTCGCATGGATTTGAAGCTAAACCTTCTACACCGCATTGATATGAAGGTAAATCGTGTGTTTCGCTTGGTTTTGAAGCTAACTCGTTTGTTGCGTATGCAGTTGAAGCTATATCACCTATATCCCAAGTGTTTGATGCTCAATCTTTTGTATCGCATTGATTTGATGCTAAATCATGTGATTCGCTTGGATTTGGTGCTAACTCGTTTGTTTCTTCTGCATTTGAAGCTATGTCACTTATATCGCAAGTATCCGAAGCTAAATCATTGGTTTCGCATGGATTTAAAGCTAAACCTTCTTCATCGCATTGATTTGCTGCTAAGTCATGTGTTTCGCATGGATTTGAAGCTAATTCGTTTGTTGCGCATGCAGTTGAATCTAAATAACGTATATCACAAGTATTTGTAGCTAAACTATTTGTTTCGCATGGATTTAAATCTAAACCTTCTACATCGCATTGATTTGCTGCTAAATCATGTGTTTCGCATGCATTTGAAGCTAAACCTTCTACATCGCATTGATTTGCTGATAAATCATGTGTTTCGCATGGATTTGAATCTAACTCGTTTGTTTCTTCTGCATTTGAAGCTATGTCACTTATATCGCAAGTGTTAGAAGCTAAATCAATTGTTTCGCATGGATTTGAAGCTAAACCTTCTACACCGCATTGATATGAAGGTAAATCGTGTGTTTCGCTTGGTTTTGAAGCTAACTCGTTTGTTGCGTATGCAGTTGAAGCTATATCACCTATATCCCAAGTGTTTGATGCTCAATCTTTTGTATCGCATTGATTTGATGCTAAATCATGTGATTCGCTTGGATTTGGTGCTAACTCGTTTGTTTCTTCTGCATTTGAAGCTATGTCACTTATATCGCAAGTATCCGAAGCTAAATCATTGGTTTCGCATGGATTTAAAGCTAAACCTTCTTCATCGCATTGATTTGCTGCTAAGTCATGTGTTTCGCATGGATTTGAAGCTAATTCGTTTGTTGCGCATGCAGTTGAATCTAAATAACGTATATCACAAGTATTTGTAGCTAAACCATTTGTTACGCATGGATTTAAAGCTAAACCGTCTACATCGCATTGATTTGCTGCTAAATCATGTGTTTCGCATGCATTTGAAGCTAAACCGTCTGCATCGCATTGATTTGCTGATAAATCATGTGTTTCGCATGGATTTGAAGCTAACTCGTTTGTTTCTTCTGCATTTGAAGCTATGTCACTTATATCGCAAGTGTTTGAAGCTAAATCATTTGTTTCGCATGGATTTGAAGCTAAACCTTCTACACCGCATTGATATGAAGGTAAATCGTGTGTTTCGCATGCAATTGAAGCTAACTGCTTTGTTTCGTCCGCATTTGAATCTGTGCCACATATATCGCAAGTATCTGAAGCTAAATCATTGGTTTCGCATGGATTTGTAGCTAAACCTTCTACATCGCACTGATTTGAAGCTAAATCATTTGTTCCGCATGGATTGGAAGCTAAACCTTCTATATCGCATTGATTTGAAGCTAAATCATGTGTTTCGCTTGGATATGAAGCTAACTCGTTTGTTTCGTCTGCATTTGAAGCTATATCACTTGTATCGTAAGTATTTGAAGAAAAATCATTTGTTTCGCTTGGATTTGAAGCTAAACCTTCTACATCGCTTTGATTTGCTGCTAAATCATGTTTTTCGCATGGATTTGAAGCTAATTCGTTTGTTTCGTCTGCATATAAAGCTATGTCACTTATATCGCAAGTATCTGAAGCTTAATCATTGGTTTCGCATGGATATAAAGCTAAACCTTCTACATCGCATTGATTTGCTGCAAAATCATGTGTTTCGCATGGAATCGAAGCTAACTGGTTTGTTTCGTCTGAATTTGAAGCTATGCAACTTATATCGCAAGTATCTGAAGCTAAATCATTGGTTTCGCATGGATTTAAAGCTAACCCTTCTACATCGCATTGATTTGCTGCTAAATCATGTGTATCGCATGGATTTGAAGCTAATTCGTTTGTTTCGTCTGCATATATAGCTGTGTCAATTATATTGCAAGTATCTGAAGCTAAATCATTGGTTTCGCATGGATTTGAAGCTAAACCTTCTACATCGCATTGATTTGCAGCTAAATCATGTGTTTCGCATGGATTTTAAGCTAACTCGTTTGTTTCGTCTGCATTTGAATCTATGTCACTTATATCGCAAGTATCTGAAGCTAAATCATTGGTTTCGCAAGGATTTGAAGCAAAACCTTTTACATCGCATTGATTTGCTGCTAAATCATGTGTTTCGCATGGATTTTAAGCTAACACGTTTGTTTCGTCTGCATTTGAAACTATGTCACTTATATCGCAAGTATCTGAAGCTAAATCATTGGTTTCGCATGGATTTGTAGCTAAACCTTCTACATCGCATTGATTTGCTGCTAAATCATGTGTTTCGCTTGGATTTGAAGCCAATTCGTTTGTTACGCATGCAGTTGAATCTAAATAACGTATATCACAAGTATTTGTAGCTAAATCATTGGTTTCGCATGGATTTGAAGCTAAACCTTCTACATCGCATTGATTTGGAGCTAAATCATGTGTTTCGCATGGATTTTAAGCTAACTCGTTTGTTTCGTCTACATTTGAAATTATGTTACTTATATCGCAAGTACCTGAAGCTAAATCATTGGTTTCGCATGGATTTGAAGCTAAACGTTCTACATCGCATTGATTTACTGCTAAATCATGTGTTTCGCTTGGATTTGAAGCTAATTCGTTTGTTACGCATGAAGTTGAATCTAAATAACGTATATCACAAGTATTTGTAGCTAAACCATTTGTTACGCATGGATTTAAAGCTAAACCGTCTACATCGCATTGATTTGCTGATAAATCATGTGTTTCGCATGGATTTGAAGCTAACTCGTTTGTTTCTTCTGCATTTGAAGCTATGTCACTTATATCGCAAGTGTTTGAAGCTAAATCATTTGTTTCGCATGGATTTGAAGCTAAACCTTCTACACCGCATTGATATGAAGGTAAATCGTGTGTTTCGCATGCAATTGAAGCTAACTGCTTTGTTTCGTCCGCTTTTGAATCTGTGCCACTTATATCGCAAGTATCTGAAGCTAAATCATTGGTTTCGCATGGATTTGTAGCTAAACCTTCTACATCGCACTGATTTGAAGCTAAATCATTTGTTCCGCATGGATTGGAAGCTAAACCTTCTATATCGCATTGATTTGAAGCTAAATCATGTGTTTCGCTTGGATATGAAGCTAACTCGTTTGTTTCGTCTGCATTTGAAGCTATATCACTTGTATCGTAAGTATTTGAAGAAAAATCATTTGTTTCGCATGGATTTGAAGCTAAACCTTCTACATCGCTTTGATTTGCTGCTAAATCATGTTTTTCGCATGGATTTGAAGCTAATTCGTTTGTTTCGTCTGCATATAAAGCTATGTCACTTATATCGCAAGTATCTGAAGCTTAATCATTGGTTTCGCATGGATATAAAGCTAAACCTTCTACATCGCATTGATTTGCTGCAAAATCATGTGTTTCGCATGGAATCGAAGCTAACTGGTTTGTTTCGTCTGAATTTGAAGCTATGCAACTTATATCGCAAGTATCTGAAGCTAAATCATTGGTTTCGCATGGATTTAAAGCTAAACCTTCTACATCGCATTGATTTGCTGCTAAATCATGTGTTTCGCATGGATTTGAAGCTAATTCGTTTGTTTCGACTGCATATATAGCTGTGTCAATTATATTGCAAGTATCTGAAGCTAAATCATTGGTTTCGCATGGATTTGAAGCTAAACCTTCTACATCGCATTGATTTGCAGCTAAATCATGTGTTTCGCATGGATTTTAAGCTAACTCGTTTGTTTCGTCTGCATTTGAATCTATGTCACTTATATCGCAAGTATCTGAAGCTAAATCATTGGTTTCGCAAGGATTTGAAGCTAAACCTTCTACATTGCATTGATTTGCTGCTAAATCATGTGTTTCGCATGGATTTTAAGCTAACTCGTTTGTTTCGTCTGCATTTGAAACTATGTCACTTATATCGCAAGTATCTGAAGCTAAATCATTGGTTTCGCATGGATTTGTAGCTAAACCTTCTACATCGCATTGATTTGCTGCTAAATCATGTGTTTCGCTTGGATTTGAAGCTAATTCGTTTGTTACGCATGCAGTTGAATCTAAATAACGTATATCACAAGTATTTGTAGCTAAACCATTTGTTTCGCATGGATTTAAAGCTAAACCTTCTACATCGCATTGATTTGCTGCTAAATCATGTGTTTCGCATGGAATTGAATCTAACTCGTTTCTTTCGTCTGCATTTGAAACTATGTCACTTATATCGCAAGTATCCGAATCTAAATCATTGGTTTCGCATGGATTTGTAGCTAAACCTTCTACATCGCATTGATTTGAAGCTTAATCATTTGTTCCGCATGGATTTGAAGCTAAACCTTCTATATCGCATTGATTTGCTGCTAAATCATGTGTTTCGCTTGGATTTGAAGCTAATTCGTTTGTTACGCACGCAGTTGAATCTAAATAACGTATATCACAAGTATTTGTAGCTAAACCATTTGTTTCGCATGGATTTAAATCTAAACCTTCTACATCGCATTGATTTGCTGCTAAATCATGTGTTTCGCATGAAATTGGATCTAACTGGTTTGTTTCGTCTGCATTTGAAACTATGCCACTTATATCGCAAGTACCTGAAGCTTAATCATTGGTTTCGCATGGATTTAAAGCTAAACCTTCTACATCGCATTGATTTGCTGATAAATCATGTGTTTCGCATGGATTTGATGCTAACTCGTTTGTTTCGTCTGCATTTGAAGCTATATCACTTATATACTAAGTGTTTGAAGCTAAACCATTTGTTTCTCATGGATTTGAAGCGAAACCTTCTACACCGCATTGATATGAAGCTAAATCATGTGTTTCGCTTGGATTTGAAGCTAATTCGTTTGTGACGCATGAAGTTGAATCTAAATAACGTATATCACAAGTATTTGTAGCTAAACCATTTGTTACGCATGTATTTACAGCTAAACCGTCTACATCGCATTGATTTGCTGCTAAATCATGTGTTTCGCATGCATTTGAAGCTAAACCTTCTACATCGCATTGATTTGCTGATAAATCATGTGTTTCGCATGGATTTGAAGCTAAACCTTCTACATCGCATTGATTTGCTGCTAAATCATGTGTATCGCATGGATTTTGAAGGTAACTCGATTGCTTTGTCTGCATTTGAAGCTATACCGCTTATATCCCAAGTGTTTGAAGCTAAATCATTTGTGTCGCATGGATTTGAAGCTAAACCATCCACATCGCATTGATTTGAAACATAATCATGTGTTTCGCTTGGATATGAAGCTAACTCGTTTGTTACGTCTGCATTTGAAGCTACATCATTTATATCACAAGTATCTGAACCTAAATCATTTGTTTCGCATGTATTTGAAGCGAAGCCGTCCACTTCGCACTGATTCGGAGCTAAGTCATGTGTTTCGCATGGATTTGAAGCTAACTCGTTTGTTTCGCATGCAGTTGAAGCTAAATCATGTTTATCGCACGTATCTGAAGCTAAACAATTTGTGTCGCATGGATTTGAAGCTCAACCTTCTACATAGCATTGATTTGCAGCTAAATGATGTGTTTCGCATGGATTTGAAGCTGAATCGTTTGTTTCCCTTTCATTTGAAGCTATATCACTTATATCGCAAGTATCTCATGCTAAATCATTTGTCTCGCACGAATTTGAAGCTAATCGATGTGTTTCGCATGAATTTTAAACTATATCATATGTTTCACATGGATTTGAAGGTAATTTGTTTCGCCTGCATTTGTAGCTATATCACTTGTATCGCAAGTATTTGAAAAAAATCATTTGTATCGCATGGATTTGAAGCTAACTCGTTTACTTCGCCTGCAGTTGAATCTATATCACTTATATTGCAAGTATTCGAAGCTAAATCATTTGTTCCGCATGGATTTGAACCTAAGACTTCTACTTCGCATTTATTTGAAGCTAAATCATGTGATTCACTTGGCTTTGAAGCTATCTCGTTTGTTTCGGCTGCATTTGAAGCTATATCACTTGAATCGTATGTATTTGAAGAAAAATCATTTGGTTCGCATGGATTTGAAACTAAACCTTCTACATCGCATTGATTTGCAGCTAAATCATGTGTTTCGCCTAGATTTGAATCTAAACCATCCAAACCGAATTGATTTGAAGCTAAATCATGTGTGTCGCATGGACTTGATGCTAACTCGTTTGTTTCGTCTGCATTTGAAGCTATATCAATTATATCGCAAGTATATCATGCTTAATCATTTGTATCGCATGTATTTGAAGCTAAACCTTCTACATCGAATTGATTTGCAGCTAAATCATTTGTTTTGCATGGATTTGACGCTAAATCGTTAGTATCGCCTGCATTTGAAGCTTTATCACTTGTATCGCAAGTATTTTAAGAAAAATCATTTGTTTCGCATGGATTTGAAGCTGTCTCGTTTGTTTCGACTGTATTTGAAGCTACATCAATTATATCGCAAGTATTTGAAGCAAAATCATTCGTGTCGCATGGATTTGAAGCTAAACCTTCTACATCGTATTGATTTTAAGCTAAATCATGTGTTTCGCTTGGATATGAAGCTAACTCGTTTGTTACGTCTGCATTTGAAGCTACATCATTTATATCGCAAGTATCTGAACCTAAATCATTTGTTTCGCATGTATTTGAAGCTAAGCCGTCCACTTCGCACTGATTCGAAGCTAAGTCATGTGTTTCGCATGGATTTGAAGCTAACTCGTTTGTTTCGCATGCAGTTGAAGCTAAATCATGTTTATCGCACGTATCTGAAGCAAAACCATTTGTGTCGCATGGATTTGAAGCTCAACCTTCTACATAGCATTGATTTGCAGCTAAATGATGTGTTTCGCATGGATTTGAAGCTAAATCGTTTGTTTCCCTTTCATTTGAAGCTATATCACTTATATCGCAAGTATCTCATGCTAAATCATTTGTCTCGCACGAATTTGAAGCTAATCGATGTGTTTCGCATGTATTTTAAACTATATCATATATTTCACATGGATTTGAAGGTAATTTGTTTCGCCTGCATTTGTAGCTATATCACTTGTATCGCAAGTATTTGAAAAAAATAATTTGTATCGCATGGATTTGAAGCTAACTCGTTTACTTCGCCTGCAGTTGAATCTATATCACTTATATTGCAAGTATTCGAAGCTAAATCATTTGTTCCGCATGGATTTAAACCTAAGACTTCTACTTCGCATTTATTTGACGCTAAATCATGTGATTCACTTGGCTTTGAAGCTATCTCGTTTGTTTCGCCTGCATTTGAAGCTATATCACTTGTATCGTATGTATTTGAAGAAAAATCATTTGGTTCGCATGGATTTGAAGCTAAACCTTCTACATCGCATTGATTTGCAGCTAAATCATGTTTTTCGCCTAGATTTGAATCTAAACCTTCTAAACCGAATTGATTTGTGGCTAAATCATGTGTATCGCATGGACTTGATGCTAACTCGTTTGTTTCGTCTGCATTTGAAGCTATATCAATCATATCGCAAGTATATCATGCTTAATCATTTGTTTCGCATGGATTTGAAGCTAAACCTTCTACATCGCATTTATTTGTAGCTAAATCATGTGTTTCGCATGGATTTTGAAGCTAACTCGGTTGTTTCGTCTGCATTTGAAGCTATATCACTTATATCGCAAGTATCTGAAGCTAAATCATTGATTTCGCATGGATTTGAATCTAAACATTCTACATCGCATTGATTTGAATCTAAACCTTCTACATCGCATTGATTTGAAGCTAAACCTTCTACATCGCATTGATTTGAAGCAAAACCTTCTATACCGCATTGATTTGAAGCTAAATCATTTGTTTCGCATGGATTTGAAGCTATCTCGTTTGTTTCGTCTGCATTTGAACCTATATCACTTGTATCGCAAGTATCTGAAGCTAAATCATTTGTACCGCTTGGTTTTGAAGCTAATCCTTCTACTTCGCATTGATTTGAAGCTAAATCATGTGTTTCGTAACGATTTGAAGCTAACTCGTTTGTTTCGCATGCAGTTGAATCTAAATCATGTATATCACAAGTATTTGAAGCTAACTCATTTTTTGTGCATGCAGTTGAAGCGAAATCATGTATATCACATGTAGTTGAAGCTAAACCATATGATTCGCATGGATTTGAAGCTAAACCTTCTACATCGAATTGACCTGAAGCTAAATCATGTGTTTCGCTTGGATTTGAAGCTAACTCGCTTGTTTCGCATACAGTTGATGCTAAATCATATATATCACAAGTATCAGAAGCTAAACCATTTGTTTCGCATGGATTTGAAGCAAAACCTTCTACATCGCATTGATTTGCAGCTAAATCATGTGTTTCGCATGGATTTGATGCTAAGTCGATGGTTTCGCCTGCATTTGAAGCTATATCACTTATATCGCAAGTATCTGAAGCTAAATCATTGGTTTCGCATGGATTTGAAGCTAAACATTCTACATCGCATAGATTTGAAGCTAGCTCGTTTGTTCCGTCTGAATTTGAACCTATATCTCGTATATCGCAAGTATCTGGAGCTGAATCATTTGTTCCTCATTGATTTAAAGCTAAGCCTTCTACTTCGCATTTATTTGAAGCTAAATCATGTGTTTCGTAAGGATTTGAAGCTAACTCGTTTGTTTGGCATGCAGTTGAAGCTGTATCACTCATATCCCAAGCGTTTGAAGCTTAATCATTTTGTGTCGCATTGATTTGAAGCTAAACCTTCTACATAGCATGGATTTGAAGCTTAATCATGTGTTTTGCATGGATTTCAAGCTAACTCGTTTGTTTCGCATGGATTTGAAGCTAAACCATCTACATCGCGTTGATTTGATGCTAAATCATGTGAGTCGCATGGAGTTGATGCTAGCTCGTTTGTTTCGCCTCCATTTAAACCTATTTCACTTATATCGCAAGTATCTGAAGCCAAATCATTTGTTGCGCATGGCTTTGAAGTTAAGCCTTCTATGTCGCATTGATTTGAAGCTAAATCATGTGTATCGCATGGATTTTGAAGCTAACTCGATTGATTCGTCTGCATATGAAGCTATATCTCTTATATCCGAAGTGTTTGAAGCTAAATCATATGTGTCGCATGGATTTGGAGCTAAGCCTTCTACTTCGCATTGATTTGAAGCTAAATCACTTGTGTCGCATGTATTTGAAGCTAAATCTTCTACATCGCATTGATTTGCAGCTAAGTCATGCGTTTCGCACGGATTTGAAGCTAACTCGTTTGTTTCGTCTGCATTTGAATCTATATCCCTCATATCCCAAGTGTTTGAAGCTAAATCATTTGTTTCGCATGGATTTGAAGCTAAGCCTTCTACTTCGCATTGATGTGCAGCTAAATCATGTGTTTCGCATGGATTTGAAACTAACTCGTTCGTTTCGCCTGCATTTGATGCTATATCACTTATATCGCAAGTATCTGAAGCTAAATCATTTGTGTCGCATGGATTTGAAGCTAAACCTTCTATTACGCATTGATTTGAAGCTAAACCATGTGTTTAGCTTGGATTTGAAGCGAACTCGTTTGTTTCGCCTGCATTTGATGCTGAATCATGTATATCCCAAGTATTTGAAGCTAAACAATTTGTTTCGCATGGATTTGAAGATAAGCCTTCAACTTCGCATTGATTTTAAGCTAAATCATATGTTTCGCATGGATTTAAAGCTAACTCGTTTGTTTCTATTCAGTCGAAGCTAAATCATGTATATCACGGGTATTTGATGCAAAACCATTTGTTTCGCATGGATTCGAAGATAAGCCTTCTACTTCGCATTGATTTGAAGCTAAATCATGTGTTTCGCATGGATTTGAAGCTAATTCGTTAGTTTTGCATGCTGTTGAATATAAATCATTTATATCACAAGTATTTGTAGCTAAACAAATTGTTTCGCATGGATTCGAAGATCTGCCTTCTACTTCGCATTGATTTGAAGCTAAACCATTTTTCGCATGGATTCGACGATCTGCCTTCTACTTCGCATTGATTTGAAGCAAAACCACGTGTTTCGCATGGATTGGAAGCTAACTCGTTTGTTTCGCATGCATCTGAAGCTAAATCATGCACAGCACAAGTATTTGAAGCTGAACCACTTGTTTCGCATGGATTTGAAAATAAGCCTTCTACTTCGCATTGATTTGAAGCTAAATCATGTGTTTCGCATGGAGTTGAAGCTAACTCGTTTGTTTCGCATGCTGTTGAAGCTAAATCAAGTATAACACAAGTATTTGAAGCTAAACAATTTGTTTCGCATGGATTCGAAGATAAGCCTTCAAATTCGCATTGATTTTAAGCTAAATCATATGTTTCGCATGGATTTAAAGCTAACTCGTTTGTTTCTATTCAGTTGAAGCTAAATCATGTATATCACAGGTATTTGATGCAAAACCATTTGTTTCCCATGGATTCGAAGAGAAGCCTTCTACTTCGCATTGATTTGAAGCTAAATCATGTGTTTCGCATGGATTTGAAGCTAATTCGTTAGTTTTGCATGCTGTTGAATATAAATCATTTATATCACAAGTATTTGAAGCTAAACAAATTGTTTCGCATGGATTCGAAGATCTGCCTTCTACTTCGCATTGATTTGAAGCTAAACCATTTTTTCACATGGATTCGACGATCTGCCTTCTACTTCGCATTGATTTGAAGCAAAACCACGTGTTTCGCATGGATTGGAAGCTAACTCGTTTGTTTCGCATGCATTTGAAGCTAAATCATGCACAGCACAAGTATTTGAAGCTGAACCACTTGTTTCGCATGGATTTGAAAATAAGCCGTCTACTTCGCATTGATTTGAAGCTAAATCATGTGTTTCGCATGGAGTTGAAGCTAACTCGTTTGTTTCGCATGCTGTTGAAGCTAAATCAAGTATAACACAAGTATTTGAAGCTAAACAATTTGTTTCGCATGGATTCGAAGATAAGCCTTCAAATTCGCATTGATTTTAAGCTAAATCATATGTTTCGCATGGATTTAAAGCTAACTCGTTTGTTTCTATTCAGTTGAAGCTAAATCATGTATATCACAGGTATTTGATGCTAGATCATTTGTTTCACATGGATTGGAAGCTAAACCTTCTACATCGCATTGATTTGCAGCTAAGTCATGCGTTTCGCACGGATTTGAAGCTAACACGATTGATTCGTCTGCATTTGAAGCTATATCACTTATATACTAATTGTTGGAAGCTACATCATTTGTTTCGCATGGATTTGAAGCAAAACCTTCTACATCGCATTTATTTGAAGCTATATCATGTGTTTCGCTTGGATTTGATGCTAAACATTCTACATCGCATTGATTTGAAGCTAAGTCATGTGTTTCGCTTGGTTTTGAAGATAAATCTTCTACTTCGCATTGATGTGCAGCTAAATCATGTGTTTCGCATGGATTTGAAACTAACTCGTTCGTTTCGCCTGCATTTGATGCTATATCGCTTATATCGCAAGTATCTGAAGCTAAATCATTTGTGTCGCATGGATTTGAAGCTAAACCTTCTATTACGCATTGATTTGTAGCTAAACCATGTGTTTAGCTTGGATTTGAAGCGAACTCGTTTGTTTCGCCTGCATTTGATGCTGAATCATGTACATCCCAAGTATTTGAAGCTAAACAATTTGTTTCGCATGGATTCGAAGATAAGCCTTCAACTTCGCATTGATTTTAAGCTAAATCATATGTTTCGCATGGATTTAAAGCTAACTCGTTTGTTTCTATTCAGTTGAAGCTAAATCATGTATATCACGGGTATTTGATGCAAAACCATTTGTTTCGCATGGATTCGAAGATAAGCCTTCTACTTCGCATTGATTTGAAGCTAAATCATGTGTTTCGCATGGATTTGAAGCTAATTCGTTAGTTTTGCATGCTGTTGAATATAAATCATTTATATCACAAGTATTTGTAGCTAAACAAATTGTTTCGCATGGATTCGAAGATCTGCCTTCTACTTCGCATTGATTTGAAGCTAAACCATTTTTTCGCATGGATTCGACGATCTGCCTTCTACTTCGCATTGATTTGAAGCAAAACCACGTGTTTCGCATGGATTGGAAGCTAACTCGTTTGTTTCGCATGCATTTGAAGCTAAATCATGCACAGCACAAGTATTTGAAGCTGAACCACTTGTTTCGCATGGATTTGAAAATAAGCCTTCTACTTCGCATTGATTTGAAGCTAAATCATGTGTTTCGCATGGAGTTGAAGCTAACTCGTTTGTTTCGCATGCTGTTGAAGCTAAATCAAGTATAACACAAGTATTTGAAGCTAAACAATTTGTTTCGCATGGATTCGAAGATAAGCCTTCAAATTCGCATTGATTTGAAGCTAAATCATGTGTTTCGCATGGATTTGAAACTAACTCGTTTGTTTTACATGCAGTTGAACCAAAATCATGTATATCACAATTATTTGAAGCTAAACCATTTTATTCCCATGGATTTGAAGCTAAGCCTTCTACTTCGCATTGATTTGGAGCTAAATCATGTGATTCGCATAGATTTAAAGCGAACTCGTTTGTTTCGCATACAGTTGAAGCTAAATCATGTATATCACAGATGTGTGAAGCTAAACCATTTGTTTCGCATGGATTCGAAGATAACCCTTGTACTTCGCATTGATTTTAAGCTAAATCATGAGTTTCGCATGGATTTGAATCTAACTCGTTTGTTCCGCATGCAGTTGAAGCCAAATCATGTGTATCACAAGTATTTGATGCTAAACCATTCGCTTCGCATGAGTTTGAAGCTCAACTATCTACATCGCATGGATGTGAAGCTAAATCAAGTGTTTCGCATTGATTTGAAGCTAAATCGTGTGATTCGCATGAATTTGACGCTAAACCATGTGTTTCGCATGAATTTAAATATAAATCATGTGTCTCGTTTCAATTAGAAGCTAACTCGTTTGTTTCGTCTGCATTTGAAGTTATTTCATTCATATCGCAAGTACTTGAAGGTAAGATATATATTTTGCATGGATTTGGAGCTATTCCTTCGGCTTCGCATTGATTTGAATCTAAAACATGTGTTTCGTATGGATTTGAAGCTAACGCGTTTGTTTCGCATGCAGTTGAAGCTAAATTATGTATATCACAAGTATTTGAAGCTAAACCATTTGTTTCGCATGGATTTGAAACTACGCCTTCTACTTCACATTGATTTGAAGCTAAATAATTTGTTTCGCTTGGATTTGAAGCTAACTCGTTTGTTTCGCCTGCATTTCAAGCTATATCACTTATATTCACAAGTATGTGAAGCTAAATCATTCGTTTCGCATGGATTCGAAGATCAGCCGTCTACTACGCATTGATTTGAAGATAAATCATGTGTTTCGCTTGGATTTGAAGCGAAATCGTTTGTTTTGCCTGCATTTGAAGCTGAATCATGTATATCCCAAGTATTTGAAGCTAAACAATTTGTTTCGCATGGATTCGAAGATAAGCCTTCTACTTCGCATTGATTTTAAGCTAAATCATATGTTTCGCATGGATTTAAACCTAACTCGTTTGTTTCGCATGCTGTTGAAGCTAAATCATGTATATTACAAGTATTTGAAGCTAAACCATCTGTTTCGTGTGGATTCGAAGATCAGCCTTCTACTTCGCATTGATTTGCAGTTAAATCATATGTTTCGCATGGATTTGAAGCTACCTCTTTTGTTTCGCAAGCAGATGGAGCTAAATCATGTATATCACACATATTTGAATCTAATCATGTGTTTCGCCTGGATTCAAATATAAGCCTTCTGCTTCGCATTGATTAGAAGTTAAGTTATGTGTTTCGCTTGGATTTGAAGCTAAATCATGTGTTTCGCAAGGATTTGAAGATAAGCCTTCTACTTCGCATTGATTTGATGCTGAATCAGGTGTTTCGCTTGGATTCGAAGCTAACTCCTTTATTTTGCATGCAGTAGAAGGTTAAATCATGTATAAAACAAGTATCTGAAGCTAAACCATTTGTTTCGAATGGATTTGAAGATACGCCTTCTATTTCGCAATGATTTGATGCTGAATCATGTGTTTCGCTTGGATTTGAAGCTAACTCGTTTGTTTTGCATGCAGTAGAAGGTTAAATCATGTATAAAACAAGTATCTGAAGCTAAACCATTTGTTTCGAATGGATTTGAAGCTACGCCTTCTACTTCGCATTGCATTGAAGCTAAATCATGTGTTTCGGTTGGATTTGAAGCTAACTCGTTTCTTTCGCATGCAGTTAAAGCTAAATCATGTATATCACAAGTATTTGAAGCTAAACCATTTGTTTCGCATGAATTTGAAACGACGCCTTCTACTTCACATTGATTTGAAGCTAAATCATATGTTTCTTATGGATTTAAAGCTAACTCGTTTGTTTCTCTTCAGTTGAAGCTAAATCATGTATATCACAGGTATATGATGCAAAACCATTTGTTTCGCATGGATTCGACGATAAGCCTTCTACTTCGCATTGATTTGAAGCTAAATCATGTGTTACGCATGGATTTGAAGCTAATTCGTTAGTTTTGCATGCTGTTGAATATAAATCATTTATATCACAAGTATTTGAAGCTAAACAAATTGTTTCGCATGGATTCGAAGATCTGCCTTCTACTTCGCATTGATTTGAAGCTAAACCATTTTTTCGCATGGATTCGAAGTTCTGCCTTCTACTTCGCATTGATTTGAAGCAAAATCATGTGTTTCGCATGGATTGGAAGCTAACTCGTTTGTTTCGCATGCATTTGAAGCTAAATCATGCACAGCACAAGTATTTGAAGTTGAACCACTTGTTTCGCATGGATTTGAAAATAAGCCTTCTACTTCGCATTGATTTGAAGCTAAATCATGTGTTTCGCATGGAGTTGAAGCTAACTCGTTTGTTTCGCATGCTGTTGAAGCTAAATCAAGTATAACATAAGTATTTGAAGCTAAACAATTTGTTTAGCATGGATTCGAAGATAAGCCTTCAACTTCGCATTGATTTTAAGCTAAATCATATGTTTCGCATGGATTTAAAGCTAACTCGTTTGTTTCTATTCAGTTGAAGCTAAATCATGTATATCACAGGTATTTGATGCAAAACCATTTGTTTCGCTTGGATTCGAAGATAAGCCTTCTACTTCGCATTGATTTGAAGCTAAATCATGTGTTTCGCATGGATTTTGAAGCTATCTCGATTGCTTCGCATGCAGTTGTAGCTAAATAATATATATCACGAGTATTTGTAGCTAAACCAGTAATTTAGCATGGATTTGAAGCTAACTCGATTGTTTCTTCTGCATTTGAAGCCATGTCACTCATATCGCAAGTATCCGAAGCTAAATTATTGGTTTCGCATGGATTTGAAGCTAAACCTTCTACATCGGATTGATTTGAAGCTAAATCATGTGCTTCGCTTGGATACGAAGCTAACTCGTTTGTTTAGTCTGCATTTGAAGCTAATCACTTTTATCGCAATAATCTGAAACTAAATCATTTGTGTCGCATGGATTTGAAGGTAAACCTTCTACATCGCATTGATTTGAAGCTAAATCATGTGTTTCGCATGGACTTGAAACTAACTCGTTTATTTCGTCCGCATTTGAAGCTATATCACTTATATCGCAAGTATCTGAAGCTAGCTCATTTGTATCATATGGATTTGATGCTAAACCTTCTACATCGCATTGATTTCCAGCTAAATCATGTGTTTCGCATGGATTTGAAGATAACTCGTTTGTTTCACATGCAGTTGAAGCTATATCTCCTATATCCCAAGTGTTTGAATCTCAATCATTTGTGTCGCATGTATTTGAAGCTAAACCTTCTACATCGCATTGATTTGAAGCTAAATCATGTGTATGACTTGTATATGAATCTAACTCGTTTGTTTAATTTGCATTTGAAGCTATATCACTTATATCGCAAGAATCTGAAGCTAAATCATTTGTGTCGCATGGATTTGCATCTAAACCTTCTACATAGCATTGATTTGAAGCTTAATCATATCTTTTGCATGGATTTGAAGCTAACTCGTATGTTTCCCCTGCATTTGGAGCTACATCACTTATATCGCAAGTATCTGAAGCTAGATCATTTGTTTCGCATAGATTTTTAGCTAAACCTTCTACATAGCATTGATTTGAAGCTCAATCATGTGTTTTGCATGGATTTGAAGCTAACTCGTTTGTGTCGACTGCATTTGAAGCTATATCTCTTATATCCCAAGTTTTTGAAGCTAAATCATTTGTATCATATGGATTTGAAGCTAAACCTCCTACATCGCATTGATTTCCAGCTAAATCATGTGTTTCGCATGGATTTGAAGATAACTCGATTGTTTCACATGCAGTTGAAGCTATATCTCCTATATCCCAAGTGTTTGTAGCTCAATCATTTGTGTCGCATGGATTTGAAGCTAAACCTTCTACATCGCATTGATTTGAAGCTAAACCATGTGTTTCACTTGGATATGAATCTAACTCGTTTGTTTAATTTGCATTTGAATCTACATCACTTATATCGCAAGTATCCGAATCTAAATCATTGGTTTCGCATGGATTTGAAGCTAAACCTTCTACACCGCATTGAGATGTAGCTAAATCATGTGTTTCGCTTGGATTTGGTGCTAACTCGTTTGTTTCTTCTGCATTTGAAGCTATGTCACTTATATCGCAAGTATCTGAAGCTAAATCATTGGTTTCGCATGGATTTGAAGCTAAACCTTTTACATCGCATTGATTTGAAGCTAAATCATTTATTTCGCATGAATATGCATCTAAGCCACGTGTTTCGCATGAATTTGAACCTAACCTTCTACTTCGCATTGATTTGAAGCTAAATCATGAGTTTCGGATGGATTTGAATCTAACTCGTTTGTTTCACCTGCATTTGAAACTATGTCACTTATATTGCAAGTATCTGAAGCTAAATCATTGGTTTCGCATGGATTTGAAGCTAAACCTTATACATCGCATTGATTTGCTGCTAAATCATGTGTATCGCATGGATTTTGAAGGTAACTCGATTGCTTTGTCTGCATTTGAAGCTATATCACTTATATCCCAAGTGTTTGATGCTAAATCATTTGGTTCGCATGGATTTGAAGCTAAACCTTCTACATCGCATTGATTTGCAGCTAAATCATGTGTTTCGCATGGATCTGAAGCTAAATCATGTGTTTCGCATGGATTTGAAGCTAACTCGTTTGCTTTGCCTCCAGTTGAATCTATATCACTTATATTTCAAGTATTCGAAGTTAAATCATTTGTTCCGCATGGATTTGAAGCTAAGACTTCTACTTCGCATTGATTTGAAGCTAAATCATGTGATTCGCTTGGCTTTGAAGCTATCTCGTTTGTTTCGCCTGCATTTAAAGCTATGTCACTTGTATCGTATGTATTTGAAGAAAACTCATTTGGTTCGCATGGAATTGAAGCTAAACCTTCTACATCGCATTGATTTGCAGCTAAATCATGTGTTTCGCCTGGATTTGAATCTAAACCTTCTAAACCGAATTGATTTGAAGCTAAATCATGTGTGTCGCATGGACTTGAAGCTAACTCGTTTGTTTCGTCTGCATTTGAAGCTATATCAATTATATCGCAAGTATATCATGCTTAATGATTTGTTTCGTATGGATTTGAAGCTAAACCTTCTACATCGCATTTATTTGTAGCTAAATCATGTGTTTCGCATGGATTTTGAAGCAAACTCGGTTGTTTCGTCTGCATTTGAAGCTATATCACTTATATCGCAAGTTACTGATGCTAAATCATTTGTTCCGCATGAAATTGAAGCTAAGCTTTCTACTTCGAATTGAATTGAAACTAAATCATGTATATCGCATGGATTTTGAAGCTAACTCGGTTGTTTCGTCTGCATTTGAAGCTATATCACTTATATCGCAGTATCTGAACCTAAATCATATGTTTCGCATGGATTTGAAGCTAAACTTTCTACATCGCATTGATTTGCAGCTAAATCATGTGTTTCGCATTGATTTAAAGGTAACTCGTTAGTTTCGCCGGAGTTTGAAGCTATATCACTTATATCGCAAGTATCTGAAGCTAAGTCAATTGTTTCGCATTGATTTGAAGCTAAATCATATGTATCGCATGGATTTGAAGCAAAACATGCTACATCGCATTGATTTGAAGCTAAGTCATGTGATTCGCATGGATTGAAGCTAAATCGTTTGTTTCGTATGCAGTTGATGCTAAATCAGATATATCACAAGTATCTGAATCTAATCCATTTGTTTCGCACGAATTTGAGTCTAAGTCATGTTTTTCGCATGAATTTGAACCTAAATCTTGTCTTTAGCATGCATTTCAAGCTGAATCATGAGTTTCGCATGGATTTGAAGCTAACTAGTTTGTTTCGCCTGCATTTGAAGCTACACCACTTATATCACAAGTATCTGATGCTAAATCATTTGTTTCGCATGGATTTGAAGCTAAACCATTTGTTTCGCATGAATTTGAACCTAAATCTTGTCCGTCGCATGCATTTGAAGCTTAATCATGTGTTTTGCATGGATTTGAAGCAAAACCTTCTACATCGCATTAATTTGAAGCTAAACCTTCTACATCGCATTAATTTGAAGCTAAACCTTCTACATGGCATTGATTTGAAGCTAAATCTTGTGTATCGCATGGATTTGAAGCTAAACCTTCTACATCGCATTGATTTGAAGCTAAATCTTGTGCATCGCATGGATTTGAGCTAACTCGTTTGTTTCTCCTCCATTTGAAGCTATATCACTTATATCGCAAGTATCTGAAGCTAAACCATTTGTTTCGCATGGATTTCAAGCTAAACCTTCTACATCGCATTGATTTGCTGCTAAATCATGTGTTTCGCTTGGATTTGAAGCTAATTCGTTTGTTTCGTCTGCATATAAAGCTATGTCACTTATATTGCAAGTATCTGAAGCTAAATATTGGCTTCGCATGGATTTGAAGCTAAACCTTCTACATCGCATTGATTTGCTGCTAAATTATGTGTTTCGCATGGATTTGAAGCTAATTCGTTTGTTCCGTCTGCTTATAAAGCTATGTCACTCATATTCGCAAGTATCTGGAGCTAAAACATTGGTTTCGCATGGATTTGAAGCTAAACCTTCTACATCGCATTGATTTGCTGCTAAATCATTTGTTTCGCATGGATTTTAAGCTAACTCGTTTGTTTCGTCTGCATTTGAAACTATGTCACTTATATCGCAAGTATCTGTAGCTAAATCAATTGGTTTCGCATGGAATTGAAGCTAAACCTTCTACATCGCATTGATTTGCTGCTAAATCATGTGTTTCGCTTGGATTTGAAGCTAATTCGATTGTTACGCATGCAGTTGAATCTTAATAACGTATATCACACGTATTTGTAGCTAAACCATTGGTTTCGCATGGAATTGAATCTAACTGGTTTGTTTCGTCTGCATTTGAAACTATGCCACTTATATCGCAAGTATCTGTAGCTAAATCATTGGTTTCGCATGGATTTGAAGCTAAACCTTCTACATCGCATTGATTTGCTGCTAAATCATGTGTTTCGCTTGGATTTGAAGCTAATTCGATTGTTACGCATGCAGTTGAATCTTAATAACGTATATCACACGTATTTGTAGCTAAACCATTGGTTTCGCATGGAATTGAATCTAACTGGTTTGTTTCGTCTGCATTTGAAACTATGCCACTTATATCGCAAGTATCTGAAGCTTAATCATTGGTTTCGCATGGATTTGAACCTAAACCTTCTACATCGCATTGATTTGCTGCTAAATCATGTTTCGCTTGGATTTGAAGCTATTTCTTTTGTTACGCATGCAGTTGAATCTAAATAACGTATATCACAAGTATTTGTAGCTAGACCATTTGTTTCGGATGGATTTAAAGTTAAACCTCCTACATCGCATTGATTTGCTGCTAAATTATGTGTTCCGCATGGATTTGAAGCTAATTCGTTTGTTCCGTCTGCATATAAAGCTATATCACTCATATCGCAAGTATCTGAAGCTAAATCATTGGTTTCGCATGGATTTGAAGCTACATCTTCTACATCGCATTGATTTGCTGCTAAATCATATGTTTCGCTTGGATTTGAAGCTTTTTCGTTTGTTTAGTCTGCATATAAAGCTATGTCACTTATATTGCAAGTATCTGAAGCTAAATCATTGGTTCGCATGGATTTGAAGCTACACCTTCTACATCGCATTGATTTGCTGCTAAATCATGTGTTTCGCATGGATTTGAAGCTAATTCGTTTGTTTCGTCTGCATATAAAGCTATGTCACTTATATCGCAAGTATCTGAAGCTAGATCATTGGTTTCGCATGGATTTGAAGCTAAACCTTCTACATCGCATTGATTTGCTGATTAATCATGTGTTTCGCATGGATTTGAAGCTAACTCGTTTGTTTCGTCTGCATTTGACGCTATATCACTTATATCCCAAGTGTTTGAAGCTAAATAATTTGTTTCGCATGGATTTAAAGCTAGACCTTCTACATCGCATTGATTTGCTGCTAAATCATGTGTTTCGCATGGATTTTGAAGCTAACTCGATTGCTTCGTCTGAATTTGAAGCTATATCACTTATATCCCAAGTGTTTGAAGCTAATTCATTTGTTTCGTATGGATTTGAAGCTAAACCTTCTAGACCGAATTGATATGAAGCTAAATGTTGTGTTTCGCTTGGTTTTGAAGCTAACTCGTTTGTTGCGTATGCAGTTGAAGCTATATCACCTATATCCCAAGTGTTTGAAGCTCAATCTTATGTATCGCATGGATTTGAAGCTAAACCTTCTAAATCGCATTGATTTGAAGAGAAATCATGTGATTCGCTTGGATTTGGAGCTAACTCGTTTGTTTCTTCTGCAATTGAATCTATGTCACTTATATCGCAAGTATCCGAATCTAAATCATTGGTTTCGCATGGATTTGAAGCTAAACATTCTACATCGCATTGATTTGCTGCTAAATCATGTGTTTCGCTTGGATTTGAAGCTAATTCGTTTGTTACGCATGCAGTTGAATCTAAATAACGTATATCACAAGTATTTGTAGCTAAACCATTTGCTACGCATGGATTTAAAGCTACACCTTCTACATCGCATTGATTTGCTGCTAAATCATGTGTTTCGCATGGAATTGAATCTAACTGGTTTGTTTCGTCTGCATTTGAAACTATGCCACTTATATCGCAAGTATCTGAAGCTTAATCATTGGTTTCGCATGGATTTGAAGCTAAACCTTCTACATCGCATTGATTTGCTGATAAATCATGTGTTTCGCATGGATTTGAAGCTATCTCGTTTGTTTCGTCTGCATTTGAATCTAAATAACGTATATCACAAGTGTTTCAAGCTCAATCGTTTGTATCGCATGGATTTGAAGCTAAACCTTCTAAATCGCATTGATTTGAAGCTATATCATGGGATTCGCTTGTATTTGGAGATAACTCGTTTGTTTCTCCTGCATTTGAAGCTACATCAATTATATCGCAAGTAATTGAAGCAAAATCATTCGTGTTGCATGGATTTGAAGCTAAACCTTCTACATCGTATTGATTTGAAGCTAAATCATGTGTTTCGCATGGATTTGAAGCTAATTCGTTTGTTTCGTATGCATATAAAGCTATGTCACTTATATCGCTAGTATCTGAAGCTAAATCATTGGTTTCGCATGGATTTGAAGCTAAACATTCTACATCGCATAGATTTGAAGCTAGCTCGTTTGTTCCGTCTGAATTTGAACCTATATCTCTTATATCGCAAGTATCTGAAGCTGAATCATTTGTTCCTCATTGACTTAAAGCTAAGCCTTGTACTTCGCATTGATTTGAAGCTAAATCATGTGTATCGCATGGATTTGAAGCTAAACCTGCTACAACGCATTGATTTGAAACTAAATCAAGTGTTTCGCTTGGATATGAAGCTAACTCGTTTGTTTAGTCTGCATTTGAAGCTAATCACTTATACAGCAAGTATCTGAAGCTAAATCATTTGTGTCGCATGGATTTGAAGCTAAGCCTTCTACTTGGCATTGATTTGAAGCTAAGTCATGTGTTTCGCATTCATTTGAAGCTAACTCGTTTGTTTCGCATGCAGTTGAAGCTAAATCATGTTTATCACATCTATCTGTAGCTAAACCATTTGTGTCGCATTGATTTGAAGCTCAATCATGTGATTCGCATACAGCTGAAGCTATATCACCTATATCCCAAGTGTTTGAAGCTCAATCATTTGTTTCGCATGGATTTGAAGCAAAACCTTCTAAATCGCATTGATTTGAAGCTAAATCATGTGATTCGCTTGGAATTGAATCTAACTGGTTTGTTTCGTCTGCATTTGAAGCTATATCACTTATATCGCAAGTATCTGAAGCTAAATCATTGGTTTCGCATGGATTTGGAGCTAAACATTCTACATCGCATAGATTTGAATCTAGCTCGTTTGTTCCGTCTGAATTTGAACCTATATCTCTTATATCGCAATTATCTGAAGCTGAATCATTTGTTCCTCATTGATTTAAAGCTAAGCCTTGTACTTCGCATTGATTTGAAGCTAAATCATGTGTATCGCATGGATTTGAAGCTAAACCTGCTACAACGCATTGATTTGAAATTAAATCAAGTGTTTCGCTTGGATATGAAGCTAACTCGTTTGTTTAGTCTGCATTTGAAGCTAATCACTTATACAGCAAGTATCTGAAGCTAAATCATTTGTGTCGCATGGATTTGAAGCTAAGCCTTCTACTTCGCATTGATTTGAAGCTAAGTCATGTGTTTCGCATTCATTTGAAGCTAACTCGTTTGTTTCGCATGCAGTTGAAGCTAAATCATGTTTATCACATCTATCTGAAGCTAAACCATTTGTGTCGCATTGATTTGAAGCTAAATCATGTGATTCGCATACAGCTGAAGCTATATCACCTATATCCCAAGTGTTTGAAGCTCAATCATTTGTTTCGCATGGATTTGAAGCAAAACCTTCTAAATCGCATTGATTTGAAGCTAAATCATGTGATTCGCTTGGATTTGAAGCTAACTAGTTTGTTTCGCCTGCATTTGAAGCTACACCGCTTATTTCACAAGTATCTGCTGCTAAATCATTTGTTTCGCATGGATTTGAAGCTAAACCTTCTACATCGCATTGATTTGCTGCTAAATCATGTGTTTCGCATGGATTTTAAGCTATCTCGTTTGTTCGTCTTCATTTGAAACTATGTCACTTATATCGCAAGTATCTGAAGCTTAATCATTGGTTTCGCATGGATTTGAAGCTAAACCTTCTACATCGCATTGATTTGCTGATAAATCATCTGTTTCGCATGGATTTGAAGCTAACTCGTTTCTTTCGTCTGCATTTGAAGCTGTGCCACTTATATCACAACTATCTGAAGCTAAATCATTGGTTTCGCAAGGATCTGAAGCTACACCTTCTACATCGCATTGACTTGCTGCTAAATCATGTTTTTCGCATGGAATTGAATCTAACTGGTTTGTTTCGTCTGCATTTGAAGCTATGCCACTTATATCGCAAGTATCTGAAGCTTAATCATTGGTTTCGCATGGATCTGAAGCTAAACCTTCTACATCGCATTGATATGAAGCTAAATCATGAGTTTCGCTTGGTTTTGAAGCTAACTCGTTTGTTGCGTATGCAGTTGAAGCTATATCACCTATATCCCAAGTGTTTGAAGCACAATCTTTTGTATCGCATGGATTTGAAGCTAAGCCTTCTACTTCGCATTGATTTGAAGCTAAGTCATGTGTTTCGCATTCATTTGAAGCTAACTCGTTTGTTTCGCATGCAGTTGAAGCTAAATCATGTTTATCACATCTATCTGAAGCTAAACCATTTGTGTCGCATTGATTTGAAGCTCAATCATGTGATTCGCATACAGCTGAAGCTATATCGCCTATATCCCAAGTGTTTGAAGCTCAATCATTTGTTTCGCATGGATTTGAAGCAAAACCTTCTAAATCGCATTGATTTGAAGCTAAATCATGTGATTCGCTTGGATTTGAAGCTAACTCGTTTGTTTCGTCTGCATTTGAAGCTATATCACTTATATCGCAAGTGTTTGAAGCTAAATCATTTGTTTTGCTTGGATTTGAAGCTAAACCTTCTATATCGCATTGATTTGAAGCTAAATCATGTGATTCGCTTGGATTTGAAGCTAACTCGTTTGTTTCGCCTGCATTTGATGCTATATCACTTATATCGCAAGTATCTGAAGCTAAATCATTTGTTTCGCATGAATTTGAATATTAACCCCGCGTTTCGCATGAATTTGTACCTAAATCTTGTCTTTCGCATGCATTTGAAGCTTAATCATGTGCTTTGCTTGGATTTAAAGCTAACTCGTTTGTGACGCCTGCATTTGAAGCTACATCAATTATATCGCAAGTAATTGAAGCAAAATCATTCGTGTTGCATGGATTTGAAGCTAAACCTTCTACACCGCATTGATATGAAGCTAAATCATGTGTTTCTCTTGGTTTTGAAGCTAAATCGTTTGTTTCGCATGCAGCTGAAGCTATATCACCTATATCCCAAGTGTTTGAAGCTCAATCATTTGTTTCGCATGGATTTGAAGCAAAACCTTCTAAATAGCATTGATTTGAAGCTAAATCATGTGATTCGCTTGGATTTGAAGCTAACTCGATTGATTCGTCATCATTTGAAACTATGTCACTTATATCGCAAGTATCTGAAGCTAAATCATTGGTTTCGTATGGATTTGAAGCTAAACCTTCTACATCGCATTGATTTGCTGCTAAATCATGTGTTTCGCTTGGATTTGTAGCTTATTCGTTTGTTACGCATGCAGCTGAATCTAAATAACGTATATTACAAGTATTTGTAGCTTAACCATTTGTTTAGCATGGATTTAAAGCTGAACCTTCTACATCGCATTGATTTGCTGCTAAATCATGTGTTTCGCATGGATTTGAAGCTAATTCGTTTGTTTCGTATGCATATAAAGCTATGTCACTTATATTGCAAGAATCTGAAGCTAAATCATTGGCTTCGCATGGATTTGAAGCTAAACCTTCTAAATCGCATTGATTTGATGCTAAATCATGTGATTCGCTTGGATTTGGTGCTAACTCGTTTGTTTCTTCTGGATTTGAAGCTATGTCACTTATATCGCAAGTATCCGAATCTAAATAATTGGTTTCGCATGGATTTGAAGCTAAACCTTCTAAATCGCATTGATTTGAAGATAAATCATGTGATTCGCTTGGATCTGGAGCTAACGCGTTTGTTTCTTCTGCATTTGAAGCTATGTCACTTATATCGCTAGTATCCGAATCTAAATCATTGGTTTCGCATGGATTTGAAGCTAAACCTTCTACATCGCATTGATTTGCTGCTAAATCATGTGTTTCGCATGGATTTGAAGCTATCTCGATTGTTTCCCCTGCATTTGAAACTATATCACTTATATCGCAAGTATCTGAAGCTAAATCACTTGTGTCGCTAGGATTTGAAGCTAAACCTTCTATATCGCATTGATTTGAAGCTAAATCATGTGATTCGCTTGGATTTGAAGCTAACTCGTTTGTTTCGCCTGCATTTGATGCTATATCACATATATCGCAAGTATCTGAAGCTAAATCATTTGTTTCGCATGAATTTGAATATTAACCCCGCGTTTCGCATGAATTTGTACCTAAATCTTGTCTTTCGCATGCATTTGAAGCTTAATCATGTGCTTTGCTTGGATTTAAAGCTAACTCGTTTGTTACGCCTGCATTTGAAGCTACATCAATTATATCGCAAGTAATTGAAGCAAAATCATTCGTGTTGCATGGATTTGAAGCTAAACCTTCTACATCGTATTGATTTGAAGCTAAATCATGTGTTTCGCTTGGATATGAAGCTAACTCGTTTGTTTCGTCTGCATTTGAAGCTACATCATTTATATCGCAAGTATCTGAACCTAAATCATTTGTTTCGCATGGATTTGGAGCTAAACCTTCTACGTCGCATTGATTTGCAGCTAAATCATGCGTTTCGCATGGATTTTAAGCTAACTCGTTTGTTTCGTATTCATTTGAAACTATGTCACTTATATCGCAAGTATCTGAAGCTAAATCATTGGTTTCGCATGGATTTGAAGCTAAACCTTCTACATCGCATTGATTTGCTGCTAAATCATGTGTTTCGCTTGGATTTGTAGCTTATTCGTTTGTTACGCATGCAGCTGAATCTAAATAACGTATATTACAAGTATTTGTAGCTTAACCATTTGTTTAGCATGGATTTAAAGCTGAACCTTCCACATCGCATTGATTTGCTGCTAAATCATGTGTTTCGCATGGATTTGAAGCTAATTCGTTTGTTTCGTATGCATATAAAGCTGTCACTTATATTGCAAGAATCTGAAGCTAAATCATTGGCTTCGCATGGATTTGAAGCTAAACCTTCTACATCGCATTGATTTGCTGCTAAATCATGTGTTTCGCATGGATTTGAAGCTAACTCGATTGTTTCCCCTGCATTTGAAACTATATCACTTATATCGCAAGTATCTGAAGCTAAATCACTTGTGTCGCTAGGATTTGAAGCTAAACCTTCTATATCGCATTGATTTGAAGCTAAATCATGTGATTCGCTTGGATTTGAAGCTAACTCGTTTGTTTCGCCTGCATTTGATGCTATATCACATATATCGCAAGTATCTGAAGCTAAATCATTTGTTTCGCATGAATTTGAATATTAACCCCGCGTTTCGCATGAATTTGTACCTAAATCTTGTCTTTCGCATGCATTTGAAGCTTAATCATGTGCTTTGCTTGGATTTAAAGCTAACTCGTTTGTTACGCCTGCATTTGAAGCTACATCAATTATATCGCAAGTAATTGAAGCAAAATCATTCGTGTTGCATGGATTTGAAGCTAAACCTTCTACATCGTATTGATTTGAAGCTAAATCATGTGTTTCGCTTGGATATGAAGCTAACTCGTTTGTTTCGTCTGCATTTGAAGCTACATCATTTATATCGCAAGTATCTGAACCTAAATCATTTGTTTCGCATGGATTTGGAGCTAAACCTTCTACGTCGCATTGATTTGCAGCTAAATCATGCGTTTCGCATGGATTTTAAGCTAACTCGTTTGTTTCGTATTCATTTGAAACTATGTCACTTATATCGCAAGTATCTGAAGCTAAATCATTGGTTTCGCATGGATTTGAAGCTAAACCTTCTACATCGCATTGATTTGCTGCTAAATCATGTGTTTCGCTTGGATTTGTAGCTTATTCGTTTGTTACGCATGCAGCTGAATCTAAATAACGTATATTACAAGTATTTGTAGCTTAACCATTTGTTTAGCATGGATTTAAAGCTGAACCTTCCACATCGCATTGATTTGCTGCTAAATCATGTGTTTCGCATGGATTTGAAGCTAATTCGTTTGTTTCGTATGCATATAAAGCTGTCACTTATATTGCAAGAATCTGAAGCTAAATCATTGGCTTCGCATGGATTTGAAGCTAAACCTTCTAAATCGCATTGATTTGATGCTAAATCATGTGATTCGCTTGGATCTGGAGCTAACGCGTTTGTTTCTTCTGCATTTGAAGCTATGTCACTTATATCGCTAGTATCCGAATCTAAATCATTGGTTTCGCTTGGATTTGAAGCTAAACCTCCTACATCGCATTGATTTGCTGCTAAATCATGTGTTTCGCATGGATTTGAAACTAACTCGTTTGTTTCGCCTGCATTTGATGCTATATCACTTATATCGCAAGTATCTGAAGCTAAATCATTTGTTTGGCATGAATTTGAATATTAACCCCGCGTTTCGCATGAATTTGTACCTAAATCTTGTCTTTCGCATGCATTTGAAGCTTAATCATGTGCTTTGCTTGGATTTAAAGCTAACTCGTTTGTTACGCCTGCATTTGAAGCTACATCAATTATATCGCAAGTAATTGAAGCAAAATCATTTGTGTTGCATGGATATGAAGCTAAACCTTCTACATCGTATTGATTTGAAGCTAAATCATGTGTTTCGCTTGGATATGAAGCTAACTCGTTTGTTTCGTCTGCATTTGAAGCTACATCATTTATATCGCAAGTATCTGAACCTAAATCATTTGTTTCGCATGTATTTGAAGCTAAACCTTCTACATCGAATTGATTTGCAGCTAAATCATTTGTTTTGCATGGATTTGAAGCTAAATCGTTAGTATCGCCTGCATTTGAAGCTTTATCACTTGTATCGCAAGTATTTTAAGAAAAATCATTTGTTTCGCATGGGTTTGAAGCTATCTCGTTTGTTTCGCATGCAGTTGATGCTAAATCATATAAATCGCTAGCATCTGAAGCTAAATCATTGGTTTCGCATGGATTTGAAGCTAAACCTTCTACATCGCATTGATTTGCTGCTAAATCATGTGTTTCGCTTGGATTTGTAGCTTATTCGTTTGTTACGCATGCAGCTGAATCTAAATAACGTATATTACAAGTATTTGTAGCTTAACCATTTGTTTAGCATGGATTTAAAGCTGAACCTTCTACATCGCATTGAGTTGCTGCTAAATCATGTGTTTCGCATGGATTTGAAGCTAATTCGTTTGTTTCGTATGCATATAAAGCTATGTCACTTATATTGCAAGAATCTGAAGCTAAATCATTGGCTTCGCATGGATTTGAAGCTAAACCTTCTAAATCGCATTGATTTGATGCTAAATCATGTGATTCGCTTGGATTTGGTGCTAACTCGTTTGTTTCTTCTGGATTTGAAGCTATGTCACTTATATCGCAAGTATCCGAATCTAAATAATTGGTTTCGCATGGATTTGAAGCTAAACCTTCTAAATCGCATTGATTTGAAGATAAATCATGTGATTCGCTTGGATCTGGAGCTAACGCGATTGTTTCTTCTGCATTTGAAGCTATGTCACTTATATCGCTAGTATCCGAACCTAAATCATTGGTTTCGCATGGATTTGAAGCTAAACATTCTACATCGCATTTATTTGCTGCTAAATCATGTGTTTCGCTTGTATTTGAAACTAATTCGTTTGTTACGCATGCAGTTGAAGCTATATCACTTATATCCAAAGTGTTTGATGCTAAATCATTTGGTTGGCATGGATTTGAAGCTAAACCTTCTACACCGCATTGATATGAAGGTAAATCGTGTGTCTCGGTTGGTTTTGAAGCTAACTCGTTTGTTGCGTATGCAGTTGAAGCTATATCACCTATATCCCAAATGTTTGAAGCTCAATCTTTTGTATCGCATGGATTTGGAGCTAAACCTTCTACGTCGCATTGATTTGCAGCTAAATCATGCATTTCGCATGGATTTGAAGCTAACTCGTTTCTTTCGTCTGCATTTGAAGCTGTGCCACTTATATCACAACTATCTGAAGCTAAATCATTGGTTTTGCAATGATCTGAAGCTACACCTTCTACATCGCATTGATTTGCTGCTAAATCATGTTTTTCGCATGGAATTGAATCTAACTGGTTTGTTTCGTCTGCATTTGAAGCTATGCCACTTATATCGCAAGTATCTGAAGCTTAATCATTGGTTTCGCATGGATCTGAAGCTAAACCTTCTACATCGCATTGATATGAAGCTAAATCATGAGTTTCGCTTGGTTTTGAAGCTAACTCGTTTGTTGCGTATGCAGTTGAAGCTATATCACCTATATCCCAAGTGTTTGAAGCTCAATCTTTTGTATCGCATGGATTTGAAGCTAAACCTTCTAAATCGCATTGATTTGAAGATAAATCATGTGATTCGCTTGGTTTTGGAACTAACTCGTCTGTTTCTTCTGCATTTGAAACTATGTCACTTATATCGCAAGTATCCGAATCTAAATCATAGGTTTCGCATGGATTTGAAGCTAAACCTTCTACATCGCATTGATTTGCTGCTAAATCATGTGTTTCGCATGGAATTGAATCTAACTGGTTTGTTTCGTCTGCATTTGAAGCTATATCACTTATATCGCAAGTATCTGAAGCTAAATCATTGGTTTCGCATGGATTTGAAGCTAAACATTCTACATCGCATAGATTTGAAGCTAGCTCGTTTGTTCCGTCTGAATTTGAACCTATATCTCTTATATCGCAAGTATCTGAAGCTGAATCATTTGTTCCTCATTGATTTAAAGCTAAGCCTTGTACTTCGCATTGATTTGAAGCTAAATCATGTGTATCGCATGGATTTGTAGCTAAACCTGCTACAACGCATTGATTTGAAACTAAATCAAGTGTTTCGCTTGGATATGAAGCTATCTCGTTTGTTTAGTCTGCATTTGAAGCTAATCACTTATACAGCAAGTATCTGAAGCTAAATCATTTGTGTCGTATGGATTTGAAGCTAAGCCTTCTACTTCGCATTGATTTGAAGCTAAGTCATGTGTTTCGCATTCATTTGAAGCTAACTCGTTTGTTTCGCATGCAGTTGAAGCTAAATCATGTTTATCACATCTATCTGAAGGTAAACCATTTGTGTCGCATTGATTTGAAGCTCAATCATGTGATTCGCATACACCTGAAGCTATATCACCTATATCCCAAGTGTTTGAAGCTCTATCATTTGTTTCACATGGATTTGAAGCAAAACCTTCTAAATCGCATTGATTTGAAGCTAAATCATGTGATTCGCTCGGATTTGAAGCTAACTCGTTTGTTTCGTCTGCATTTGAAGCTATATCACTTATATCGCAAGTGTTTGAAGCTAAATCATTTGTTTTGCATGGATTTGAAGCTAAACCTTCTACATCGCATTGATTTGCTGATAAATCATGTGTTTCGCATGGATTTGAAGCTAACTCGTTTCTTTCGTCTGCATTTGAAACTATGTCGCTTATATCGCAAGTATCTGAAGCTAAATCATTGGTTTCGCATGGATTTGAAGCTAAACCTTCTACATCGCATTGATTTGCTGCTAAATCATGTGTTTCGCATGGATTTTAAGCTATCTCGTTTGTTCGTCTTCATTTGAAACTATGTCACTTATATCGCAAGTATCTGAAGCTTAATCATTGGTTTCGCATGGATTTGAAGCTAAACCTTCTACATCGCATTGATTTGCTGATAAATCATCTGTTTCGCATGGATTTGAAGCTAACTCGTTTCTTTCGTCTGCATTTGAAGCTGTGCCACTTATATCACAACTATCTGAAGCTAAATCATTGGTTTCGCAAGGATCTGAAGCTACACCTTCTACATCGCATTGATTTGCTGCTAAATCATGTTTTTCGCATGGAATTGAATCTAACTGGTTTGTTTCGTCTGCATTTGAAGCTATGCCACTTATATCGCAAGGATCTGAAGCTTAATCATTGGTTTCGCATGGATCTGAAGCTAAACCTTCTACATCGCATTGATATGAAGCTAAATCATGAGTTTCGCTTGGTTTTGAAGCTAACTCGTTTGTTGCGTATGCAGTTGAAGCTATATCACCTTTATCCCAAGTGTTTGAAGCTCAATCTTTTGTATCGCATGGATTTGAAGCTAAACCTTCTAAATCGCATTGATTTGAAGATAAATCATGTGATTCGCTTGGTTTTGGAACTAACTCGTTTGTTTCTTCTGCATTTGAAGCTATGTCACTTATATCGCAAGTATCCGAATCTAAATCATAGGTTTCGCGTGGATTTGAAGCTAAACCTTCTACATCGCATTGATTTGCTGCTAAATCATGTGTTTCGCATGGATTTGAAGCTAACTCGTTTCTTTCGTCTGCATTTGAAGCTGTGCCACTTATATCACAACTATCTGAAGCTAAATCATTGGTTTCGCAAGGATATGAAGCTACACCTTCTACATCGCATTGATTTGCTGCTAAATCATGTGTTTCGCATGGAATTGAATCTAACTGGTTTGTTTCGTCTGCATTTGAAGCTATATCACTTATATCGCAAGTATCTGAAGCTAAATCATTGGTTTCGCATGGATTTGAAGCTAAACATTCTACATCGCATAGATTTGAAGCTAGCTCGTTTGTTCCGTCTGAATTTGAACCTATATCTCTTATATCGCAAGTATCTGAAGCTGAATCATTTGTTCCTCATTGATTTAAAGCTAAGCCTTGTACTTCGCATTGATTTGAAGCTAAATCATGTGTATCGCATGGATTTGAAGCTAAACCTGCTACAACGCATTGATTTGAAACTAAATCAAGTGTTTCGCTTGGATATGAAGCTAACTCGTTTGTTTAGTCTGCATTTGAAGCTAATCACTTATACAGCAAGTATCTGAAGCTAAATCATTTGTGTCGCATGGATTTGAAGCTAAGCCTTCTACTTCGCATTGATTTGAAGCTAAGTCATGTGTTTCGCATTCATTTGAAGCTAACTCGTTTGTTTCGCATGCAGTTGAAGCTAAATCATGTTTATCACATCTATCTGAAGCTAAACCATTTGTGTCGCATTGATTTGAAGCTAAATCATGTGATTCGCATACAGCTGAAGCTATATCACCTATATCCCAAGTGTTTGAAGCTCAATCATTTGTTTCGCATGGATTTGAAGCAAAACCTTCTAAATCGCATTGATTTGAAGCTAAATCATGTGATTCGCTTGGATTTGAAGCTAAACCTTCTACATCGCATTGATTTGCAGCTAAATCATGTGATTCGCTTGGCTTTGAAGCTATCTCGTTTGTTTCGCCTGCATTTGAAGCTATATCACTTGTATCGTATGTATTTGAAGAAAACTCATTTGGTTCGCATGGATTTGAAGCTAACTCGTTTGCTTCGCCTGCAGTTGAATCTATATCACTTATATTTCAAGTATTCGAAGTTAAATCATTTGTTCCGCATGGATTTGAAGCTAAGACTTCTACTTCGCATTGATTTGAAGCTAAATCATGTGATTCGCTTGGCTTTGAAGCTATCTCGTTTGTTTCGCCTGCATTTGAAGCTATATCACTTGTATCGTATGTATTTGAAGAAAACTCATTTGGTTCGCATGGATTTGAAGCTAAACCTTCTACATCGCATTGATTTGCAGCTAAATCATGTGTCGCATGGATTTTGAAGCAAACTCGGTTGTTTCGTCTGCATTTGATACTATATCACTTATATCGCAAGTATCTGATGCTTAATCATTTGTTTCGCATGGATTTGAAGCTAACACGTTTGTTTCGTCTGCATGTGAAGCTATATCACTTATATCCCGAGTGTTTGAAGCTACATCAGTTGTTTCGCATGGATTCGAAGCTAAACCTTCTACATCGCGTTGATTTGCAGTCCAATCATATGTTTCGCATGGATTTGAAGCTAACTCGTTTGTTTCGTCTGCATTTGAAGCTATATCACTTATATCGCAAGTTACTGATGCTAAATCATTTGTTCCGCATGAAATTGAAGCTAAGCCTTCTACTTCGCATTGATTTGAAACTAAATCATGTATATCGCATGGATTTTGAAGCTAACTCGGGTGTTTCGTCTGCATTTGAAGCTATATCACTTATATCGCAAGTATCTGAAGCTAAGTCAATTGTTTCACATGGATTTGAAGGTAATTTGTTACGCCTGCATTTGTAGCTATATCACTTGTATCGCAAGTATTTGAAAACAATCATTTGTATCGCATGGATTTGAAGCTAACTCGTTTACTTCGCCTGCAGTTGAATCTATATCACTTATATCCCAAGTGTTTGAAGCTAAATCATTTGTTTCGCATGGATTTGAAGTCAAACCTTCTACATTGCATAGATTTGAAGCTAAATCATGTGTTTCGGTTGGATTTGAAGCAAACTCGTTTGTTTAATCTGCATTTGAAGCTATATCACTCATATCGCAAGTATTCGAAGCTAAATCATTTGTTCCGCATGGATTTGAACCTAAGACTTCTACTTCGCATTTATTTGAAGCTAAATCATGTGATTCACTTGACTTTGAAGCTATCTCGTTTGTTTCGCCTGCATTTGAAGCTATATCACTTGTATCGTATGTATTTGAAGAAAAATCATTTGGTTCGCATGGATTTGAAGCTAAACCTTCTACATCGCATTGATTTGCAGCTAAATCATGTGTTTCGCATGGATTTGAAGCTAACTCGTTTGTTTCGTCTGCATTTGAATCTATATCACTTATATCCCAAGTGTTTGAAGCTAAATCATTTGTTTCGCATGGATTTGAAGCTAAACCTTCTACAGCGCATTGATATGAAGGTAAATCGTGTGTTTCGCTTGGTTTTGAAGCTATCTCGTTTGTTGCGTATGCAGTTGAAGCTATACCACCTATATCGCAAGTTACTGATGCTAAATCATTTGTTCCGCATGAAATTGAAGCTAAGCCTTCTACTTCGCATTGATTTGAAACTAAATCATGTATATCGCATGGATTTTGAAGCTAACTCGGGTGTTTCGTCTGCATTTGAAGCTATATCACTTATATCGCAAGTATCTGAAGCTAAGTCAATTGTTTCACATGGATTTGAAGGTAATTTGTTTCGCCTGCATTTGTAGCTATATCACTTGTATCGCAAGTATTTGAAAACAATCATTTGTATCGCATGGATTTGAAGCTAACTCGTTTACTTCGCCTGCAGTTGAATCTATATCACTTATATCCCAAGTGTTTGAAGCTAAATCATTTGTTTCGCATGGATTTGAAGTCAAACCTTCTACATTGCATAGATTTGAAGCTAAATCATGTGTTTCGCTTGGATTTGAAGCAAACTCGTTTGTTTAATCTGCATTTGAAGCTATATCACTCATATCGCAAGTATTCGAAGCTAAATCATATGTTCCGCATGGATTTGAACCTAAGACTTCTACTTCGCATTTATTTGAAGCTAAATCATGTGATTCACTTGACTTTGAAGCTATCTCGTTTGTTTCGCCTGCATTTGAAGCTATATCACTTGTATCGTATGTATTTGAAGAAAAATCATTTGGTTCGCATGGATTTGAAGCTAAACCTTCTACATCGCATTGATTTGCAGCTAAATCATGTGTTTCGCATGGATTTGAAGCTAACTCGTTTGTTTCGTCTGCATTTGAATCTATATCACTTATATCCCAAGTGTTTGAAGCTAAATCATTTGTTTCGCATGGATTTGAAGCTAAACCTTCTACAGCGCATTGATATGAAGGTAAATCGTGTGTTTCGCTTGGTTTTGAAGCTATCTCGTTTGTTGCGTATGCAGTTGAAGCTATACCACCCATATCCCAAGTGTTTGAAGCTCAATCTTTTGTATCGCATGGATTTGAAGCTAAACCTTCTACACCGCATTGATATGAAGCTAAATCATGTGTTTCGATTGGTTTTGAAGCTAACTCGTTTGTTTCGCATGCAGCTGAAGCTATATCACCTATATCCCAAGTGTTTGAAGCTTAATCATTTGTTTCGCATGGATTTGAAGCTATATCACTTGTATCGTATGTATTTGAAGAAAAATCATTTGGTTCGCATGGATTTGAAGCTAAACCTTCTACATCGCATTGATTTGCAGCTAAATCATGTGTTTCGCCTAGATTTGAATCTAAACCTTCTAAACCGAATTGATTTGAAGCTAAATCATGTGTGTCGCATGGACTTGATGCTAACTCGTTTGTTTCATCTGCATTTGAAGCTATATCAATTATATCGCAAGTATATCATGCTAAATCATTTGTTTCGCATGGATTTGAAGCTAAACCTTCTACATCGGATTGATTTGCAGCTAAACCTTCTACATCGCATTGATTTGAAGATAAATCATTTGTTTCGCATGGATTTTAAGCTAAACATTCTACATTCATTGATTTGAAGCTAAATCATGTGTTTCGCATGGATTTGGTGCTAACGCGATGGTGTCGCCTGCATTTCAAGCTATATCACTTATATCGCAAGTATCTGAAGCTAAATCATTGGTTTCGGATGGATTTGAAGCTAAAGATTCTACATCGCATAGATTTGAAGCTAGCACGTTTGTTCCGTCTGAATTTGAACCTATATCTCTTATATCGCCAGTATCTGAAGCTGAATCATTATATCCTCATTGATTTAAAGCTAAGCCTTGTACTTCGCATTGATTTGAAGCTAAATCATGTGTATCGCATGGATTTGAAGCTAAACCTGCTACAACGCATTGATTTGAAACTAAATCAAGTGTTTCGCTTGGATATGAAGCTAACTCGTTTGTTTAGTCTGCATTTGAAGCTAATCACTTATAGAGCAAGTATCTGAAGCTAAATCATTTGTGTCGCATGGATTTGAAGCTAAGCCTTCTACTTCGCATTGATTTGAAGCTAAGTCATGTGTTTCGCATGCATTTGAAGCTAACTCGTTTGTTTCGCATGCAGTTGAAGCTAAATCATGTTTATCACATCTATCTGAAGCTAAACCATTTGTGTCGCATTGATTTGAAGCTAAATCATGTGATTCGCATACAGCTGAAGCTATATCACCTATATCCCAAGTGTTTGAAGCTCAATCATTTGTTTCGCATGGATTTGAAGCAAAACCTTCTAAATCGCATTGATTTGAAGCTAAATCATGTGATTCGCTTGGATTTGATGCTAACTCGTTTGTTTCGTCTGCATTTGAAGCTATATTACTTATATCGCAAGTGTTTGAAGCTAAATCATTTGTTTTGCATGGATTTGAAGCTAAACCTTCTACATCGCATTGATTTGAAGCTAATCCTTCTACATCGCATTGATTTGAAGCTATATCATTTGTCTCGCACGAATTTGAAGCTAATCGATGTGTTTCGCACGAATTTTAAACTATATCATATGTATCACATGGGTTTGAAGGTGATTTGTTTCGCCTGCATTTGTAGCTATATCACTTGTATCGCAAGTATTTGAAAAAAATCATTTGTATCGCATGGATTTGAAGCGAACTCGTTTACTTCGCCTGCAGTTGAATCTATATCACTTATATCCCAAGTGATTGAAGCTAAATCATTTGGTTCGCATGGATTTGAAGCTAAACCTTCTACATCGCATTGATTTGCAGCTAAATCATGTGTTTCGCCTAGATTTGAATCTAAACCTTCTAAACCGAATTGATTTGAAGCTAAATCATGTGTGTCGCATTGACTTGATGCTAACTCGTTTGTTTCGTCTGCATTTGAAGCTATATCAATTATATCGCAAGTATATCATGCTAAATCATTTGTTTCGCATGGATTTGAAGCTAAACCTTCTACATCGGATTGATTTGCAGCTAAACCTTCTACATCGCATTGATTTGAAGATAAATCATTTGTTTCGCATGGATTTTAAGCTAAACATTCTACATTCATTGATTTGAAGCTAAATCATGTGTTTCGCATGGATTTGGTGCTAACGCGATGGTGTCGCCTGCATTTCAAGCTATATCACTTATATCGCAAGTATCTGAAGCTAAATCATTGGTTTCGGATGGATTTGAAGCTAAAGATTCTACATCGCATAGATTTGAAGCTAGCACGTTTGTTCCGTCTGAATTTGAACCTATATCTCTTATATCGCCAGTATCTGAAGCTGAATCATTATATCCTCATTGATTTAAAGCTAAGCCTTGTACTTCGCATTGATTTGAAGCTAAATCATGTGTATCGCATGGATTTGAAGCTAAACCTGCTACAACGCATTGATTTGAAACTAAATCAAGTGTTTCGCTTGGATATGAAGCTAACTCGTTTGTTTAGTCTGCATTTGAAGCTAATCACTTATAGAGCAAGTATCTGAAGCTAAATCATTTGTGTCGCATGGATTTGAAGCTAAGCCTTCTACTTCGCATTGATTTGAAGCTAAGTCATGTGTTTCGCATGCATTTGAAGCTAACTCGTTTGTTTCGCATGCAGTTGAAGCTAAATCATGTTTATCACATCTATCTGAAGCTAAACCATTTGTGTCGCATTGATTTGAAGCTAAATCATGTGATTCGCATACAGCTGAAGCTATATCACCTATATCCCAAGTGTTTGAAGCTCAATCATTTGTTTCGCATGGATTTGAAGCAAAACCTTCTAAATCGCATTGATTTGAAGCTAAATCATGTGATTCGCTTGGATTTGATGCTAACTCGTTTGTTTCGTCTGCATTTGAAGCTATATTACTTATATCGCAAGTGTTTGAAGCTAAATCATTTGTTTTGCATGGATTTGAAGCTAAACCTTCTACATCGCATTGATTTGAAGCTAATCCTTCTACATCGCATTGATTTGAAGCTATATCATTTGTCTCGCACGAATTTGAAGCTAATCGATGTGTTTCGCACGAATTTTAAACTATATCATATGTATCACATGGGTTTGAAGGTGATTTGTTTCGCCTGCATTTGTAGCTATATCACTTGTATCGCAAGTATTTGAAAAAAATCATTTGTATCGCATGGATTTGAAGCGAACTCGTTTACTTCGCCTGCAGTTGAATCTATATCACTTATATCCCAAGTGATTGAAGCTAAATCATTTGGTTCGCATGGATTTGAAGCTAAACCTTCTACATCGCATTGATTTGCAGCTAAATCATGTGTTTCGCCTAGATTTGAATCTAAACCTTCTAAACCGAATTGATTTGAAGCTAAATCATGTGTGTCGCATTGACTTGATGCTAACTCGTTTGTTTCGTCTGCATTTGAAGCTATATCAATTATATCGCAAGTATATCATGCTTAATCATTTGTTTCGCATGGATTTGAAGCTAAACCTTCTACATCGCATTTATTTGTAGCTAAATCATGTCTTTCGCATGGATTTTGAAGCTAACTCGGTTGTTTCGACTACATTTGAAGCTATATCACTTATATCGCAAGTATCTGATGCTAAATCATTTGTTTCGCATGGATTTGAAGCTAAACCTTCTACATCGGATTGATTTGCAGCTAAACCTTCTACATCGCATTGATTTGAGAATAAATCATGTGATTCGCTTGGCTTTGAAGCTAACTCGTTTGTTTCGTCTGCATTTGAAGCTATATCACTTATACCGCAAGCAACTGAATCTAAATCATTGATTTCGCATGGATTTGAAGCTAAACATTCTACATCGCATTGATTTGAAGCTAAACCTTCTACATCGCATTGATTTGAAGCTAAACCTTCTACATCGCATTGATTTGAAGCAAAACCTTCTATATCGCATTGATTTGAAGCTAAATCATTTGTTTCGCATGGATTTGAAGCTATCTCGTTTGTTTCGTCTGCATTTGATCCTATATCACTTGTATCGCAAGTATCTGAAGCTAAATCATTTGTACCGCTTCGTTTTGAAGCTAAGCCTTCTACTTCGCATTGATTTGAAGCTAAATCATGTGTTTCGTAAGGATTTGAAGCTAACTCGTTTGTTTCGCATGCAGTTGAATCTAAATCATGTATATCACAAGTATTTGAAGCTAAGTCATGTGTTTCGCATGGATTTGAAGCTAACTGGTTTGTTTCGCATGCAGTTGAAGCTAAATCTTATTTATCACATGTATCTGAAGCTAAACCATTTCTGTAGCATGGATTTGAAGCTAAGTCGTCTGTTTCGCATGCAGTTGAAGCTAAATCTTATTTATCGCATGTATCTGAAGCTAAATCATTTGTGTCGCATGGATTTGAAGCTAATCCTTCTATATCGCATTGATTTGCAGCTAAATCATGTGTTTAGCATGGATTTGAAGCTAACTCGTTCGTTTCGCCTGCATTTCATGCTATATCACTAATATCGCAAGTATCTGAAGCTAAATCATTTGTACCGCTTGGTTTTGAAGCTAAGCCTTCTACTTCGCATTGATTTGAAGCTAAATCATGTGTTTCGTAAGGATTTGAAGCTAACTCGTTTGTTTCGCATGCAGTTGAAGCTGAATCATGTTTATCGCATGTATCTGAAGCTAAATCATTTGTGTCGCATGGATTTGAAGCTAAACCTTCTACATCGAATTGATTTGAAGCTAAATCATGTGTTTCGCTTGGATTTGAAGCTAACTCGCTTGTTTCGCATGCAGTTGATGCTAAATCATATATATCACAAGTATCTGAAGCTAAACCATCTGTTTCGCATGGATTTGAAGCAAAACCTTCTACATTCATTGATTTGCAGCTAAATCATGTGTTTCGCTTGGATTTGATGCTAACGCGATGGTTTCGCCTGCATTTGAAGCTATATCACTTATATCGCATGTATCTGAAGCAAAATCATTGGTTTCGCATGGATTTGAAGCTAAACATTCTACATCGCATAGATTTGAAGCTAGCTCGTTTGTTCCGTCTGAATTTGTACCTATATCTCTTATATCGCAAGTATCTGAAGCTGAATCATTTGTTCCTCATTGATTTAAAGCTAAGCCTTGTACTTCGCATTGATTTGAAGCTAAATCATGTGTATCGCATGGATTTGAAGCTAAACCTGCTACATCGCATTGATTTGAAACTAAATCAAGTGTTTCGCTTGGATATTAAGCTAACTCGTTTGTTTAGTCTGCATTTGAAGCTAATCACTTATACAACAAGTATCTGAATCTAAATCATTTGTGTCGCATGGATTTGAAGCTAAGCCATCTACTTCGCATTGATTTGAAGCTAAGTCATGTGTTTCGCATGCATTTGAAGCTAACTCGTTTGTTTCGCATGCAGTTGAAGCTAAATCATGTTTATCACATCTATCTGAAGCTAAACCATTTGTGTCGCATTGATTTGAAGCTAAATCATGTGATTCGCATACAGCTGAAGCTATATCACCTATATCCCAAGTGTTTGAAGCTCAATCATTTGTTTCGCATGGATTTGAAGCAAAACGTTCTAAATCGCATGGTTTGATGGTAAATCATGTTATTCGCTTAGATTTGATGCTAACTCGTTTGTTTCGTCTGATTTGGAGCTATATCACTTCTGTCCCAAGTGTTTGAAGCTAAATCATGTGTATCGCATGGATTTTGATGCCAACTCGTTTGATTCGTCTGCATTTGAAGATATATCAGTTATATCCCAAGTGATTGAAGCTAAATCATGTGATTCACTTGGCTTTGAAGCTATCTCGTTCGTTTCGCCTGCATTTGAAGCTATATCACTTGTATCGTATGTATTTGAAGAAAAATCATTTGGTTCGCATGGATTTGAAGCTAAACCTTCTACATCGCATTGATTTGCAGCTAAATCATGTGTTTCGCCTAGATTTGAATCTAAACCTTCTAAACCGAATTGATTTGAAGCTAAATCATGTGTGTCGCATGGACTTGATGCTAACTCGTTTGTTTCGTCTGCATTTGAAGCTATATCAATTATATCGCAAGTATATCATGCTTAATCATTTGCTTCGCATGGATTTGAAGCTAAACCTTCTACATCGCATTTATTTGTAGCTAAATCATGTCCTTCGCATGGATTTTGAAGCTAACTCGGTTGTTTCGTCTGCATTTGAAGCTATATCACTTATATCGCAAGTATCTGATGCTAAATCATTTGTTTCGCATGGATTTGAAGCTAAACCTTCTACATCGGATTGATTTGCAGCTAAACCTTCTACATCGCATTGATTTGAGAATAAATCATGTGATTCGCTTGGCTTTGAAGCTAACTCGTTTGTTTCGTCTGCATTTGAAGCTATATCACTTATACCGCAAGCAACTGAAGCTAAATCATTGATTTCGCATGGATTTGAAGCTAAACATTCTACATCGCATTGATTTGAAGCTAAACCTTCTACATCGCATTGATTTGAAGCTAAACCTTCTACATCGCATTGATTTGAAGCTAAATCATCTGTTTCGCATGGATTTGAAGCTATCTCGTTTGTTTCGTCTGCATTTGATCCTATATCACTTGTATCGCAAGTATCTGAAGCTAAATCATTTGTACCGCTTGGTTTTGAAGCTAAGCCTTCTACTTCGCATTGATTTGAAGCTAAATCATGTATTTCGTAAGGATTTGAAGCTAACTCGTTTGTTTCGCATGCAGTTGAATCTAAATCATGTATATCACAAATATTTGAAGCTAAGTCATGTGTTTCGCATGGATTTGAAGCTAACTCGTTTGTTTCGCATGCAGTTGAAGCTAAATCTTTGTTATCACATGTATCTGAAGCTAAACCATTTATGTAGCATGGATTTGAAGCTAACTCGTTTGTTTCGCATGCAGTTGAAGCTAAATCTTATTTATCACATGTATCTGAAGCTAAACCATTTGTGTCGCATGGATTTGAAGCTAAACCTTCTTCATAGGATTGATTTGAAGCTAAATCATGTGTCTTGCATGGATTTGAAGCTAACTCGTTTGTTTCGCATGCAGTTGAAGCTAAATCATGTTTATCGCATGTATCTGAAGCTAAATCATTTGTGTCGCATGGATTTGAAGCTAAACCTTCTATATCGCATTGATTTGCAGCTAAATCATGTGTTTAGCATGGATTTGAAGCTAACTCGTTCGTTTCGCCTGCATTTCATGCTATATCACTAATATCGCAATTATCAGAAGCTAAATCATTTGTTTCGCATGGATTTGAAGCTAAACCTTCTACATCAATTGATTTGAAGCTAAATCATGTGTTTCGCTTGGATTTGAAGCTAACTCGCTTGTTTCGCATGCAGTTGATGCTAAATCATATATATCACAAGTATCTGAAGCTAAACCATTTGTTTCGCATGGATTTGAAGCAAAACCTTCTACATTCATTGATTTGCAGCTAAATCATGTGTTTCGCATGGATTTGATGCTAACGCGATGGTTTCGCCTGCATTTGAAGCTATATCACTTGTATCGCAAGTATCTGAAGCTAAATCATTTGTACCGCTTGATTTTGAAGCTAAGCCTTCTACTTCGCATTGATTTGAAGCTAAATCATGTGTTTCGTAAGGATTTGAAGCTAACTCGTTTGTTTCGCATGCAGTTGAATCTAAATCATGTATATCACTAGTATTTGAAGCTAAGTCATGTGTTTCGCATGGATTTGAAGCTAACTCGTTTGTTTCGCATGCAGTTGAAGCTAAATGTTATTTATCACATGTATCTGAAGCTAAACCATTTGTGTCGCATGGATTTGAAGCTAAACCTTCTACATAGGATTGATTTGAAGCTAAATCATGTGTCTTGCATGGTTTTGAAGCTAACTCATTTGTTTCGCATGCAGTTGAAGCTAAATCATGTTTATCGCATGTATCTGAAGCTAAATCATTTGTGTCGCATGGATTTGAAGCTAAACCTTCTACATCGAATTGATTTGAAGCTAAATCATGTGTTTCGCTTGGATTTGAAGCTAACTCGCTTGTTTCGCATGCAGTTGATGCTAAATCATATATATCACAAGTATCTGAAGCTAAACCATCTGTTTCGCATGGATTTGAAGCAAAACCTTCTACATTCATTGATTTGCAGCTAAATCATGTTTTTCGCTTGGATTTGATGCTAACGCGATGGTTTCGCCTGCATTTGAAGCTATATCACTTATATCGCATGTATCTGAAGCAAAATCATTGGTTTCGCATGGATTTGAAGCTAAACATTCTACATCGCATAGATTTGAAGCTAGCTCGTTTGTTCCGTCTGAATTTGAACCTATATCTCTTATATCGCAAGTATCTGAAGCTGAATCATTTGTTCCTCATTGATTTAAAGCTAAGCCTTGTACTTCGCATTGATTTGAAGCTAAATCATGTGTATCGCATGGATTTGAAGCTAAACCTGCTACATCGCATTGATTTGTAACTAAATCAAGTGTTTCGCTTGGATATTAAGCTAACTCGTTTGTTTAGTCTGCATTTGAGGCTAATCACTTATACAACAAGTATCTGAATCTAAATCATTTGTATCGCATGGATTTGAAGCTAAGCCTTCTACTTCGCATTGATTTGAAGCTAAGTCATGTGTTTCGCATGCATTTGAAGCTAACTCGTTTGTTTCGCATGCAGTTGAAGCTAAATCATGTTTATCACATCTATCTGAAGCTAAACCATTTGTGTCGCATTGATTTGAAGCTAAATCATGTGATTCGCTTGGATTTGAAGTTAACTCGTTTGTTTCGTCTGCATTTGAAGCTATATCACTTATATCGCAAGTGTTTGAAGCTAAATCATTTGTTTTGCATGGATTTGAAGCTAAACCTTCTACATAGCATTGATTTGAAGCTTAGTCATGTGTTTTGCATGGATTTGAAGCTAACTCGTGTGTTTCTCCTGCATTTGAAGCTATATCACTTATATCGCATGTACCTGAAGCTGAATCATTTGCGTCGCATGGAGTCGAAGCTAAACCTTCTACATCGCATTGATTTGCAGCTAAATCATGTGTTTCGCATGGATTTGAAGCTAAATCATTTGTCTCGCACGAATTTGAAGCTAATCGATGTGTTTCGCATGAATTTTAAACTATATCATATGTATCACATGGGTTTGAAGGTAATTTGTTTCGCCTGCATTTGTAGCTATATCACTTGTATCGCAAGTATTTGAAAAAAATCATTTGTATCGCATGGATTTGAAGCTAACTCGTTTACTTCGCCTGCAGTTGAATCTATATCACTTATATCCCAAGTGATTGAAGCTAAATCATTTGTTTCGCATGGATTTGAAGTTAAACCTTCTACATTGCATAGATTTGCTGCTAAATCATGTGTTTCGCATGGATTTGAAGCTAACTCGTTTGTTTCGACTGCATTTGAAGCTATATCACTTATATCCCAAGTGTTTGAAGCTAAATCATTTGTTTCGCATGGATTTGAAGCTAAACCTTCTACATCGCATTTATTTGAAGACAAATCATGTGATTCTCTTGGATTTGAAGCTAACTCGTTTGTTTCTTCTGCTTTTGAAGCTATATCAATTATATCCCAAGTGTTTGAAGCTAAATCATTTGTTTCGCATGGATTTGAAGCTCAACCTTCTACAGCTTATTGATTTGAAGCTAAATCATGTGTTTCGCATGGATTTGAAGCTAAACGTTCCACATCGCATGGATTTGAAGCTATAACATGTGTATCGCACGCATTTTGAAGCTAACTCGTTTGTTTCGTCTGCATTTGAAGCTATATCAATTATATCCCAAGTGTTTGAAGCTAAATCATTTGTTTCGCATGGATTTGAAGCTAAACCTTCTACAGCGCATTGATTTGCAGCTGAATCATGTGTTTCGCATGGACTTGAAACTAAGTCGTTTGTTTCGCATGCAGCTGAAGCTATATCACCTATATCCCATGTGTTTTAATCTCAATTATTTGTGTCGCATGGATTTGAAGCAAAACCTTCTACATCGCAGTGATTTGAAGACAAATCATGTGTTTCACTTGGATATGAATCTAGCTCGTTTGTTTAATTTGCATTTGAAGCTATATCACTTATATCGCAAGTATCTGATGCTAAATCGTTTGTGTCGCATGGATTTGAATCTAAACCTTCTACATCGAATAGATTTGAAGCTAAATAATGTGTTTCGCTTGAATTTGAAGCTAACTCGTTTGTTTAGCCTGCATTTGAAGATAATCACTTATATCGCAAGAATCTGAAACTAAATCATTTGTGTCGCATGGACTTGAAGCTAAACCTTCTACATCGCATTGATTTGAATCTAAATCATGTGTTTCGATTGGATATGAAGCTAACTCGTTTGTTTAATTTGCATTTGAAGCTATATCACATATATCGCAAGTATCTGAAGCTAAATCATTTGTTTTGCCTGGATTTGAAGCTAAACCTTATACAGCGCATTGATTTGAAACTAAATCATGTGTTTCGCTTGAATTTGAAGCTAACTCGTTTGTTTAGTCTGCATTTGAAGCTATATCACTCATATCCCAAGTGTTTGATGCTAAATCAATTGTTTCGCATGGATTTGAAGCTAAACCTTCTACATCGGATTGATTTGAAGCTAAATCATGTGTTTCGCTCGGATATGAAGCTAACTCGTTTGTTTAGCCTGCATTTGAAACTATATCACTTATATCGCAAGTATGTGAAGCTGAATCATTTGTGTCGCATGGATTTGAAGCTAATCCTTCTACATAGCATTGATTGGCAGCTGAATCATGTGTTTCGCATGGACTTGAAGCTAACTCTGCTGTTTCGCATGCAGCTGAACCTATATCACCTATATCCCAAGTGTTTGAAGCTCAACCATTTGAGTCGCATGGATTTGAAGCTAAATCTTCTACATCGCATCGATTTGAAGATAAATCATGTGTTTCACTTGGATATGAATCTAACTCGTTTGTTTAATTTGCATTTGAAGCTATATCACTTATATCGCAAGTATCTGATGCTAAATCGTTTGTGTCGCATGGATTTGAATCTAAACCTTCTACATAGCATTGATTTGAAGCTTAAACATGTGTTTTGCATGGATTTGAAGCTAACTCGTTTGTTTCGTCTGCATTTGAAGCTGTATCACTTATATCCCAAGTGTTTGTATCTAAATAATTTGTTTCGCCTGGATTTGATGCTAAACCTTCTACCTCGCATTGATTTACATCTGAATCATGTGATTCGCATAGATTTGAAGCCAACTCGTTTGTTTAGCCTGCATTTGAAACTATATCACTTATATCGCAAGTATCTGAAACTGAATCATTTGTTTCGCCTGGATTTGAAGCTAAACCTTCTACATCGCATTTATTTGAAGCTACATCATGTGATTCTCTTGGATTTGAAGCTAACTCGTTTGTTTCGACTGCACTTGTAGCTATATCACTTATATCCCAAGTGTTTGAAGCTAAATCATTTGTTTCGCAGGGATTTGAAGCTAAACCTTCTACAGCTTATTGATTTGAAGCTAATTCATGTGTTTCGCATGGATTTGAAGCTAAACCTTCCACATCGCATTGATTTGAAGCTATAACATGTGTATCGCACGGATTTTGAAGCTAACTCGTTTGTTTCGTCTGCACTTGAAGCTATGTCAATTATATCCCAAGTGTTTGAAGCTAAATCATTTGTTTCGCATGGATTTGAAGCTAAACCTTCTACAGCGCATTGATTTGAATCTAAATCATGTGTTTCGCTTGGATACGAAGCTAACTCGTTTGTTTAGTCTGCATTTGAAGCTAATCATTTATACCGCAAGAATCTGAAAGTAAATCATATGTGTCGCATGGATTTGAAGCTAAACCTTCCACATAGCATTGATTTGAAGCTATAACATGTGTTTCGCTTGGATACGAAGCTAACTCGTTTGATTAGTCTGCATTTGAAGCTAATCTCTTATATCGCAAGAATCTGAAACTAAATCATTTTTGTCGCATGGATTTGAAGCTAATCCTTCTACATAGCATTGATTTGCAGCTGAATCATGTGTTTCGCATGGACTTGAAGCTAACTCGTTTGTTTCTTCTGCATGTGAAGCTATATCAATTATATCCCAAGTGTTTGATGCTAAATCAATTGTTTCGCATGGATGTGAAGCTAAACCTTCTACATCGGATTGATTTGAAGCTAAATCATGTGTTTCGCTTGGATACGAAGCTAACTCGTTTGTTTAGTCTGCATTTGAAGCTATATCACTCATATCCCAAGTGTTTGATGCTAAATCAATTGTTTCGCATGGATTTGAAGCTAAACCTTCTACATCGGATTGATTTGAAGCTAAATCATGTGTTTCGCTTGGATACGAAGTTAACTCGTTTGATTAGTCTGCATTTGAAGCTAATCTCTTATATCGCAAGAATCTGAAACTAAATCATTTGAGTCGCATGGATTTGAAGCTAAATCTTCTACATCGCATTGATTTGAAGATAAATCATGTGTTTCACTTGGATATGAATCTAACTCGTTTGTTTAATTTGCATTTGAAGCTATATCACTTATATCGCAAGTATCTGATGCTAAATCGTTTGTGTCGCATGGATTTGAATCTAAACCTTCTACATAGCATTGATTTGAAGCTTAAACATGTTCTTTGCATGGATTTGAAGCTAACTCGTTTGTTTCTTCTGCATGTGAAGCTATATCAATTATATCCCAAGTGTTTGATGCTAAATCAATTGTTTCGCATGGATGTGAAGCTAAACCTTCTACATCGGATTGATTTGAAGCTAAATCATGTGTTTCGCTTGGATACGAAGCTAACTCGTTTGTTTAGTCTGCATTTGAAGCTATATCACTCATATCCCAAGTGTTTGATGCTAAATCAATTGTTTCGCATGGATTTGAAGCTAAACCTTCTACATCGGATTGATTTGAAGCTAAATCATGTGTTTCGCTTGGATACGAAGTTAACTCGTTTGATTAGTCTGCATTTGAAGCTAATCTCTTATATCGCAAGAATCTGAAACTAAATCATTTGAGTCGCATGGATTTGAAGCTAAATCTTCTACATCGCATTGATTTGAAGATAAATCATGTGTTTCACTTGGATATGAATCTAACTCGTTTGTTTAATTTGCATTTGAAGCTATATCACTTATATCGCAAGTATCTGATGCTAAATCGTTTGTGTCGCATGGATTTGAATCTAAACCTTCTACATAGCATTGATTTGAAGCTTAAACATGTTCTTTGCATGGATTTGAAGCTAACTCGTTTGTTTAGTCTGCATTTGAAGCTAATCACTTATATCGCAAGAATCTGAAACTAAATCATTTGTGTCGCATGGATTTGAAGCTAAACCTTCTACATCGGATTGATTTGAAGCTAAATCATGTGTTTCGATTGGATATGAAGCTAACACGTTTGTTTAATCTGCATTTGTAGCTATATCACTTATATCGCGAGTATCTGAAGCTAAATCATTTGTGTCGCACGGATTTGAAGCTAAACATTCACCATCGTATTGATTTGCAGCTGAATCATGTGTTTCGCATGGACTTGAAGCTAACTCGTTTATTTCGCTTGCAGCTGAAGCTATATCACCTATATCCCAAGTGTTTGAAGCTAAATCATTTGTGTCACAAGGATTTGAATCTAAACCTTCTACATAGCATTGATTTGAAGCTTAATCATGTGTTTTGCATGGATTTGAAGCTAACTCGTTTGTTTCGACTGCATTTGAAGCTATATCACTTATATCCCAAGTGTTTGAAGCTAAATCATTTGTTTCGCCTGGATTTGAAGCTAAACCTTCTACATCGCATTTATTTGATGCCAAATCATGTGATTCTCTTGGACTTGAAGCTAACTCGTTTGTTTCGACTGCACTTGAAGCTATATCACTTATATCCCAAGTGTTTGAAGCTAAATCATTTGTTTCGCAGGGATTTGAAGCTAAACCTTCTACATAGCATTGATTTGAAGCTTAAACATGTGTTTTGCATGGATTTGAAGCTAACTCGTTTGTTTCGTCTGCATTTGAAGCTGTATCACTTATATCCCAAGTGTTTGTAGCTAAATCATTTGTTTCGCCTGGATTTGATGCTAAACCTTCTACCTCGCATTGATTTACATCTGAATCATGTGATTCGCATAGATTAGAAGCCAACTCGTTTGTTTAGCCTGCATTTGAAACTATATCACTTATATCGCAAGTATCTGAAACTGAATCATTTGTTTCGCCTGGATTTGAAGCTAAACCTTCTACATCGCATTTATTTGAAGCTACATCATGTGATTCTCTTGGATTTGAAGCTAACTCGTTTGTTTCGACTGCACTTGTAGCTATATCACTTATATCCCAAGTGTTTGAAGCTAAATCATTTGTTTCGCAGGGATTTGAAGCTAAACCTTCTACAGCTTATTGATTTGAAGCTAATTCATGTGTTTCGCATGGATTTGAAGCTAAACCTTCCACATCGCATTGATTTGAAGCTATAACATGTGTATCGCACGGATTTTGAAGCTAACTCGTTTGTTTCGTCTGCACTTGAAGCTATGTCAATTATATCCCAAGTGTTTGAAGCTAAATCATTTGTTTCGCATGGATTTGAAGCTAAACCTTCTACAGCGCATTGATTTGAATCTAAATCATGTGTTTCGCTTGGATACGAAGCTAACTCGTTTGTTTAGTCTGCATTTGAAGCTAATCATTTATACCGCAAGAATCTGAAAGTAAATCATATGTGTCGCATGGATTTGAAGCTAAACCTTCCACATAGCATTGATTTGAAGCTATAACATGTGTTTCGCTTGGATACGAAGATAACTCGTTTGATTAGTCTGCATTTGAAGCTAATCTCTTATATCGCAAGAATCTGAAACTAAATCATTTGTGTCGCATGGATTTGAAGCTAAATCTTCTACATCGCATTGATTTGAAGCTAAATCCTGTGTTTCGCTCGGATATGAAGCTAACTCGTTTGCTCAGCCTGCATTTGAAACTATATCACTTATATCGCAAGTATCTGAAGCTGAATCATTTTTGTCGCATGGATTTGAAGCTAATCCTTCTACATAGCATTGATTTGCAGCTGAATCATGTGTTTCGCATGGACTTGAAGCTAACTCGTTTGTTTCTTCTGCATGTGAAGCTATATCAATTATATCCCAAGTGTTTGATGCTAAATCAATTGTTTCGCATGGATGTGAAGCTAAACCTTCTACATCGGATTGATTTGAAGCTAAATCATGTGTTTCGCTTGGATACGAAGCTAACTCGTTTGTTTAGTCTGCATTTGAAGCTATATCACTCATATCCCAAGTGTTTGATGCTAAATCAATTGTTTCGCATGGATTTGAAGCTAAACCTTCTACATCGGATTGATTTGAAGCTAAATCATGTGTTTCGCTTGGATACGAAGTTAACTCGTTTGATTAGTCTGCATTTGAAGCTAATCTCTTATATCGCAAGAATCTGAAACTAAATCATTTGAGTCGCATGGATTTGAAGCTAAATCTTCTACATCGCATTGATTTGAAGATAAATCATGTGTTTCACTTGGATATGAATCTAACTCGTTTGTTTAATTTGCATTTGAAGCTATATCACTTATATCGCAAGTATCTGATGCTAAATCGTTTGTGTCGCATGGATTTGAATCTAAACCTTCTACATAGCATTGATTTGAAGCTTAAACATGTTCTTTGCATGGATTTGAAGCTAACTCGTTTGTTTCGTCTGCATTTGAAGCTGTATCACTTATATCCCAAGTGTTTGTAGCTAAATCATTTGTTTCGCCTGGATTTGATGCTAAACCTTCTACCTCGCATTGATTTACATCTGAATCATGTGATTCGCATAGATTTGAAGCCAACTCGTTTGTTTCGTCTGCATTTGAAGCTATATCACTTATATCGCAAGTATCTGATGCTGATTCATTTGTTTCGCATGGATTTGAAGCTAAACCTTCTACATCGCATTGATTTGAAGCTAAATCCTGTGTTTCGCTCGGATATGAAGCTAACTCGTTTGTTTTGCATGCAGCTGAACCTATATCACCTATATCCCAAGTGTTTGAAGCTCAATCATTTGTGTCACATGGATGTGAAGCTAAACCTTCTACATCGCATTGATTTGAAGATAAATCATGTGCTTCACTTGGATATGAATCTAACTCGTTTGATTAATTTGCATTTGAAGCTATATCACTTACATCGCAAGTATCTGATGCTACATCATTTGTGTCGCATGGATTTGAATCTAAACCTTCTACATAGCATTGATTTGAAGCTTAATCATGTGTTTCGCATAGACTTGAAGCTAACTCGTTTGTTTCGACTGTATTTGAAGCTATATCACTTATATCCCAAGTGTTTGAAGCTAAACCATTTGTTTCGCATGGATTTGAAGCTAAACCTTCTACTTCGCCTTGATTTGAAGCTAAATCGTATGTTTCGCATGGATATGAATCTAATTGGTTTGTTTAATTTGCATTTGAAGCTATATCTCTTATATCACAAGTATCTGATGCTAAATCGTTTGTGTCGCATGGATTTGAATCTAATCCTTCTACATAGCATTGATTTGAAGCTTAAGCATGTGTTTTGCATGGATTTGAAGCTAACTCGTTTGTTTCGACTGCATTTGAAGCTATATCACTTATATCCCAAGTGTTTGTAGCTAAATCATTTGTTTCGCCTGGATTTGATGCTAAACCTTCAACCTCGCATTGATTTACATCTGAATCATGTGATTCGCATAGATTTGAAGCCAACTCGTTTGTTTCGTCTGCATTTGAAGCAATATCACTTATATCGCAAGTATCTGATGCTAAATCATTTGTTTCGCATGGATTTGAAGCTAAACCTTCTACGTAGCATTGATTTGAAGGTTAATCATGTGTTTTGCATGGATTTCAAACTAACTCGTTTGATTCCCCTGCATTTTAAGCTACATCACTTACATCGCAAGCATCTGAAGCTAAATCATTTGTTTCGCATGGATTTGATGCTAAACCTTCTACATCGAATAGATTTGAAGCTAAATAATGTGTTTCGCTTGAATTTGAAGCTAACTCGTTTGTTTAGTCTGCATTTGAAGCTAATCACTTATATCGCAAGAATCTGAAACTAAATCATTTGTGTCGCATGGATTTGAAGCTAAACCTTCTACATCGGATTGATTTGAAGCTAAATCCTGTGTTTCGCTCGGATATGAAGCTAACTCGTTTGTTTTGCATGCAGCTGAACCTATATCACCTATATCCCAAGTGTTTGAAGCTCAATCATTTGTGTCACATGGATGTGAAGCTAAACCTTCTACATCGCATTGATTTGAAGATAAATCATGTGCTTCACTTGGATATGAATCTAACTCGTTTGATTAATTTGCATTTGAAGCTATATCACTTACATCGCAAGTATCTGATGCTACATCATTTGTGTCGCATGGATTTGAATCTAAACCTTCTACATAGCATTGATTTGAAGCTTAATCATGTGTTTCGCATAGACTTGAAGCTAACTCGTTTGTTTCGACTGTATTTGAAGCTATATCACTTATATCCCAAGTGTTTGAAGCTAAACCATTTGTTTCGCATGGATTTGAAGCTAAACCTTCTACTTCGCCTTGATTTGAAGCTAAATCGTATGTTTCGCATGGATATGAATCTAATTGGTTTGTTTAATTTGCATTTGAAGCTATATCTCTTATATCACAAGTATCTGATGCTAAATCGTTTGTGTCGCATGGATTTGAATCTAATCCTTCTACATAGCATTGATTTGAAGCTTAAGCATGTGTTTTGCATGGATTTGAAGCTAACTCGTTTGTTTCGACTGCATTTGAAGCTATATCACTTATATCCCAAGTGTTTGTAGCTAAATCATTTGTTTCGCCTGGATTTGATGCTAAACCTTCAACCTCGCATTGATTTACATCTGAATCATGTGATTCGCATAGATTTGAAGCCAACTCGTTTGTTTCGTCTGCATTTGAAGCAATATCACTTATATCGCAAGTATCTGATGCTAAATCATTTGTTTCGCATGGATTTGAAGCTAAACCTTCTACATCGCATTTATTTGAAGCTACATGATGTGATTCTCTTGGATTTGAAGCTAACTCGTTTGTTTCGACTGCACTTGTAGCTATATCACTTATATCCCAAGTGTTTGAAGCTAAATCATTTGTTTCGCAGGGATTTGAAGCTAAACCTTCTACAGCTTATTGATTTGAAGCTAATTCATGTGTTTCGCATGGATTTGAAGCTAAACCTTCCACATCGCATTGATTTGAAGCTATAACATGTGTATCGCACGGATTTTGAAGCTAACTCGTTTGTTTCGTCTGCACTTGAAGCTATGTCAATTATATCCCAAGTGTTTGAAGCTAAATCATTTGTTTCGCATGGATTTGAAGCTAAACCTTCTACAGCGCATTGATTTGAATCTAAATCATGTGTTTCGCTTGGATACGAAGCTAACTCGTTTGTTTAGTCTGCATTTGAAGCTAATCATTTATACCGCAAGAATCTGAAAGTAAATCATATGTGTCGCATGGATTTGAAGCTAAACCTTCCACATAGCATTGATTTGAAGCTATAACATGTGTTTCGCTTGGATACGAAGCTAACTCGTTTGATTAGTCTGCATTTGAAGCTAATCTCTTATATCGCAAGAATCTGAAACTAAATCATTTGTGTCGCATGGATTTGAAGCTAAATCTTCTACATCGCATTGATTTGAAGCTAAATCCTGTGTTTCGCTCGGATATGAAGCTAACTCGTTTGCTCGGCCTGCATTTGAAACTATATCACTTATATCGCAAGTATCTGAAGCTGAATCATTTTTGTCGCATGGATTTGAAGCTAATCCTTCTACATAGCATTGATTTGCAGCTGAATCATGTGTTTCGCATGGACTTGAAGCTAACTCGTTTGTTTCTTCTGCATGTGAAGCTATATCAATTATATCCCAAGTGTTTGATGCTAAATCAATTGTTTCGCATGGATGTGAAGCTAAACCTTCTACATCGGATTGATTTGAAGCTAAATCATGTGTTTCGCTTGGATACGAAGCTAACTCGTTTGTTTAGTCTGCATTTGAAGCTATATCACTCATATCCCAAGTGTTTGATGCTAAATCAATTGTTTCGCATGGATTTGAAGCTAAACCTTCTACATCGGATTGATTTGAAGCTAAATCATGTGTTTCGCTTGGATACGAAGTTAACTCGTTTGATTAGTCTGCATTTGAAGCTAATCTCTTATATCGCAAGAATCTGAAACTAAATCATTTGAGTCGCATGGATTTGAAGCTAAATCTTCTACATCGCATTGATTTGAAGATAAATCATGTGTTTCACTTGGATATGAATCTAACTCGTTTGTTTAATTTGCATTTGAAGCTATATCACTTATATCGCAAGTATCTGATGCTAAATCGTTTGTGTCGCATGGATTTGAATCTAAACCTTCTACATAGCATTGATTTGAAGCTTAAACATGTTCTTTGCATGGATTTGAAGCTAACTCGTTTGTTTCGTCTGCATTTGAAGCTGTATCACTTATATCCCAAGTGTTTGTAGCTAAATCATTTGTTTCGCCTGGATTTGATGCTAAACCTTCTACCTCGCATTGATTTACATCTGAATCATGTGATTCGCATAGATTTGAAGCCAACTCGTTTGTTTCGTCTGCATTTGAAGCTATATCACTTATATCGCAAGTATCTGATGCTGATTCATTTGTTTCGCATGGATTTGAAGCTAAACCTTCTACATCGCATTGATTTGAAGCTAAATCCTGTGTTTCGCTCGGATATGAAGCTAACTCGTTTGTTTTGCATGCAGCTGAACCTATATCACCTATATCCCAAGTGTTTGAAGCTCAATCATTTGTGTCACATGGATGTGAAGCTAAACCTTCTACATCGCATTGATTTGAAGATAAATCATGTGCTTCACTTGGATATGAATCTAACTCGTTTGATTAATTTGCATTTGAAGCTATATCACTTACATCGCAAGTATCTGATGCTACATCATTTGTGTCGCATGGATTTGAATCTAAACCTTCTACATAGCATTGATTTGAAGCTTAATCATGTGTTTCGCATAGACTTGAAGCTAACTCGTTTGTTTCGACTGTATTTGAAGCTATATCACTTATATCCCAAGTGTTTGAAGCTAAACCATTTGTTTCGCATGGATTTGAAGCTAAACCTTCTACTTCGCCTTGATTTGAAGCTAAATCGTATGTTTCGCATGGATATGAATCTAATTGGTTTGTTTAATTTGCATTTGAAGCTATATCTCTTATATCACAAGTATCTGATGCTAAATCGTTTGTGTCGCATGGATTTGAATCTAATCCTTCTACATAGCATTGATTTGAAGCTTAAGCATGTGTTTTGCATGGATTTGAAGCTAACTCGTTTGTTTCGACTGCATTTGAAGCTATATCACTTATATCCCAAGTGTTTGTAGCTAAATCATTTGTTTCGCCTGGATTTGATGCTAAACCTTCAACCTCGCATTGATTTACATCTGAATCATGTGATTCGCATAGATTTGAAGCCAACTCGTTTGTTTCGTCTGCATTTGAAGCAATATCACTTATATCGCAAGTATCTGATGCTAAATCATTTGTTTCGCATGGATTTGAAGCTAAACCTTCTACGTAGCATTGATTTGAAGGTTAATCATGTGTTTTGCATGGATTTCAAACTAACTCGTTTGATTCCCCTGCATTTTAAGCTACATCACTTACATCGCAAGCATCTGAAGCTAAATCATTTGTTTCGCATGGATTTGATGCTAAACCTTCTACATCGAATAGATTTGAAGCTAAATAATGTGTTTCGCTTGAATTTGAAGCTAACTCGTTTGTTTAGTCTGCATTTGAAGCTAATCACTTATATCGCAAGAATCTGAAACTAAATCATTTGTGTCGCATGGATTTGAAGCTAAACCTTCTACATCGGATTGATTTGAAGCTAAATCATGTGTTTCGATTGGATATGAAGCTAACACGTTTGTTTAATCTGCATTTGTAGCTATATCACTTATATCGCGAGTATCTGAAGCTAAATCATTTGTGTCGCACGGATTTGAAGCTAAACATTCACCATCGTATTGATTTGCAGCTGAATCATGTGTTTCGCATGGACTTGAAGCTAACTCGTTTATTTCGCTTGCAGCTGAAGCTATATCACCTATATCCCAAGTGTTTGAAGCTAAATCATTTGTGTCACAAGGATTTGAATCTAAACCTTCTACATAGCATTGATTTGAAGCTTAATCATGTGTTTTGCATGGATTTGAAGCTAACTCGTTTGTTTCGACTGCATTTGAAGCTATATCACTTATATCCCAAGTGTTTGAAGCTAAATCATTTGTTTCGCCTGGATTTGAAGCTAAACCTTCTACATCGCATTTATTTGATGCCAAATCATGTGATTCTCTTGGACTTGAAGCTAACTCGTTTGTTTCGACTGCACTTGAAGCTATATCACTTATATCCCAAGTGTTTGAAGCTAAATCATTTGTTTCGCAGGGATTTGAAGCTAAACCTTCTACATAGCATTGATTTGAAGCTTAAACATGTGTTTTGCATGGATTTGAAGCTAACTCGTTTGTTTCGTCTGCATTTGAAGCTGTATCACTTATATCCCAAGTGTTTGTAGCTAAATCATTTGTTTCGCCTGGATTTGATGCTAAACCTTCTACCTCGCATTGATTTACATCTGAATCATGTGATTCGCATAGATTAGAAGCCAACTCGTTTGTTTAGCCTGCATTTGAAACTATATCACTTATATCGCAAGTATCTGAAACTGAATCATTTGTTTCGCCTGGATTTGAAGCTAAACCTTCTACATCGCATTTATTTGAAGCTACATGATGTGATTCTCTTGGATTTGAAGCTAACTCGTTTGTTTCGACTGCACTTGTAGCTATATCACTTATATCCCAAGTGTTTGAAGCTAAATCATTTGTTTCGCAGGGATTTGAAGCTAAACCTTCTACAGCTTATTGATTTGAAGCTAATTCATGTGTTTCGCATGGATTTGAAGCTAAACCTTCCACATCGCATTGATTTGAAGCTATAACATGTGTATCGCACGGATTTTGAAGCTAACTCGTTTGTTTCGTCTGCATTTGAAGCTATATCAATTATATCCCAAGTGTTTGAAGCTAAATCATTTGTTTCGCATGGATTTGAAGCTAAACCTTCTACAGCGCATTGATTTGAATCTAAATCATGTGTTTCGCTTGGATACGAAGCTAACTCGTTTGTTTAGTCTGCATTTGAAGCTAATCATTTATACCGCAAGAATCTGAAAGTAAATCATATGTGTCGCATGGATTTGAAGCTAAACCTTCCACATAGCATTGATTTGAAGCTATAACATGTGTTTCGCTTGGATACGAAGCTAACTCCTTTGTTTAGTGTGCATTTGAAGCTATTCTCTTATATCGCAAGAATCTGAAACTAAATCATTTGTGTCGCATGGATTTGAAGCTAAACCTTCTACATCGCATTGATTTGAAGCTAAATCCTGTGTTTCGCTCGGATATGAAGCTAACTCGTTTGTTCAGCCTGCATTTGAAACTATATCACTTATATCGCAAGTATCTGAAGCTAAATCGTTTGTGTCGCATGGATTTGAATCTAAACCTTCTACATAGCATTGATTTGAAGCTTAAACATGTGTTTTGCATGGATTTGAAGCTAACTCGTTTGTTTCGTCTGCATTTGTAGCTGTATCACTTATATCCCAAGTGTTTGTAGCTAAATCATTTGTTTCGCCTGAATTTGATGCTAAACCTTCTACCTCGCATTGATTTACATCTGAATCATGTGATTCGCATAGATTTGAAGCCAACTCGTTTGTTTCGTCTGCATTTGAAGCTATATCACTTATATCGCAAGTATCTGCTGCTGATTCATTTGTTTCGCATGGATTTGAAGCTAAACCTTCTACATCGCATTGATTTGAAGCTAAATCCTGTGTTTCGCTCGGATATGAAGCTAAGTCGTTTGTTTAGCCTGCATTTGAAACTATATCACTTATATCTCAAGTATCTGAAGCTGAATCATTTGTTTCGCCTGGATTTGAAGCTAAACCTTCTACATCGCATTTATTTGAAGCTAAATCATGTGATTCTCTTGGATTTGAAGCTAACTCGTTTGTTTGGACTGCACTTTAAGCTATATCACTGATATCCCAAGTGTTTGAAGCTAAATCATTTGTTTCGCATGGATTTGAAGCTAAACCTTCTACATCGGATTGATTTGAAGCTAAATCATGTGTTTCGCTTGGATACGAAGCTAACTCGTTTGTTTAGTCTGCATTTGAAGCTAATCTCTTATATCGCAAGAATCTGAAACTAAATCATTTGTGTCGCATGGATTTGAAGCTAAACCTTCTACATCGCAATGATTTGAAGCTAAATCCTGTGTTTCACACAGATATGAAGCTAACTCGTTTGTTTAGCCTGCATTTGAAACTATATCACTTATATCGCAAGTATCTGATGCTAAATCATTTGTGTCGCATGGATTTGAATCTAAACCTTCTACACAGCATTGATTTGAAGCTTAATCATGTGTTTTGCATAGATTTGAAGCTAACTCGATTGTTTCTTCTCCATTTGAAGCTATATCAATTATATCCCAAGTGATTGAAGCAAAATCATTTGTTTCGCAGGGATTTGTAGCTAAACCTTATACAGCGCATTGATTTGAAACTAAATCATGTGTTTCGTTTGAATTTGAAGCTAACTCGTTTGTTTAGTTTGCATTTGAAGCTATATCACTCATATCCCAAGTGTTTGATGCTAAATCAATTGTTTCGCATGGATTTGAAGCTAAACCTTCTACATCGGATTGATTTGAAGCTAAATCCTGTGTTTCGCTAGGATATGAAGCTAACTCGTTTGTTTAGCCTGCATTTGAAACTATATCACTTATATCGCAAGTATCTGAAGCTGAATCATTTGTTTCGCCTGGATTTGAAGCTAAACCTTCTACATCGCATTTATTTGAATCTAAATCATGTGATTCTCTTGGATTTGAAGCTAACTCGTTTGTTTCGACTGCACTTGAAGCCATATCAATTATATCCCAAGTGTTTGAAGCTAAATCATTTGTTTCGCATGGATTGAAGCTAACCTTCTACAGCTTATATTGATTTGAAGCTAATTAATGTGTTTCGCATGGATTAGAAGCTAAACCTTCCACATCGCATTGATTTGAAGCTATAACATGTGTATCGCACGGATTTTGATGCTAACTCGTTTGTTTCGTCTGCATTTGAAGCTATATCACTTATATCGCAAGTATCTGAAGCTAAATCATTTGTTTCGCATGGATTTGAAGCTAAACCTTCTACAGCGAATTGATTTGAAGCTAAATCATGTGTTTCGCTTGAATTTAAAGCTAACTCGTTTGTTTAGTCCGCATTTGAAGCTATATCACTCATATCCCATGTGTTTGATGCTATATCAATTGTTTTGCATAGATTTGAAGCTAAACCTTCTACATCGGATTGATTTGAAGCTAGATCATGTGTTTCGCTTGGATACGAAGCTAACTCGTTTGTTTAGTCTGCATTTGAAGCTAATCACTTATACCGCAAGAATCTGAAAGTTAATCATATGAGTCGCATGGATTTGAAGCTAAACCTTGTACATCGCATTGATTTGAAGCTAAATCATGTGTTTCGCTCGGATATGAAGCAAACTCGTTTGTTTAGTCCGAATTTGAAGCTATATCACTCATATCCCAAGTGTTTGATGCTAAATCAATTGTTTTGCATGGATTTGAAGCTAACTCGTTTGTTTAATCTGCATTTGTAGCTATATCACTTATATCGCAAGAATCTGAAGCTAAATCATTTGTGTCGCACGGATTTGAAGCTAATCCTTCTACATAGCATTGATTTGCAGCTGAATCATGTGTTTCGCATGGACTTGAAGCTAACTCGTTTGTTTCGCATGCAGCTGAACCTATATCACCTATATCCCAAGTGTTTGAAGCTCAATCATTTGTGTTGCATGGATTTGAAGCTAAACCTTCTACATCGCATTGATTTGAAGCTAAATCATGTGTTTCACTTGGATATGAATCTAACTCGTTTGATTAATTTGCATTTGAAGCTATATCACTTACATCGCAAGTATCTGATGCTAAATCGTTTGTGTCGCATGGATTTGAATCTAATCCTTCTACATAGCATGGATTAGAAGCTTAATCATGTGTTCTGCATGGATTTGAAGCTAACTCGTTTGTTTCGACTGCATTTGAAGCTATATCACTTATATCCCAAGTGTTTGAAGCTAAATCATTTGTTTCGCCTGGATTTGAAGCTAAACCTTCTACATCGCATTTATTTGAATCCAAATCATGTGATTCTCTTGGATTTGAAGCTAACTCGTTTGTTTCGACTGCACTTGAAGCTATATCACTTATATCCCAAGTGTTTGAAGCTAAATCATTTGTTTCGCATGGATTTGAAGCTAAACCTTCTACAGCTTATTGATTTGAAGCTAAATCATGTGTTTCGCATGGATTTGAAGCTAAACCTTCCACATCGCATTGATTTGAAACTAAATCATGTGTTTCACTTGGATATGAATCTAACTCGTTTGATTAATTTGCATTTGAAGCTATATCACTTACATCGCAAGTATCTGAAACTAAATCAATTGTGTCGCATGGATTTGAAGCTAAACCTTCTATATCGCATTGATTTGAAGCTAAATCCTGTGTTTAGCTCGGATATGAAGCTAACTCGTTTGTTTAGCCTGCATTTGAAACTATATCACTTATATCGCAAGTATCTGAAGCTGAATCATTTGTTTCGCCTGGATTTGAAGCTAAACCTACTACATCGCATTTATTTGAAGCTAAATCATGTGATTCTCTTGGATTTGAAGCTAACTCGTTTGTTTCGACTGCACTTGAAGCTATATCACTTATATCCCAAGTGTGTGAAGCTAAATCATTTGTTTCGAATGGATTTGAAGCTAAACCTACTACAGCTTATTGATTTGAAGCTAATTCATGTGTTTCGCATGGATTTGAAGCTAAACCTTCCACATCGCATTGATTTGAAACTAAATCATGTGTTTCACTTGGATATGAATCTAACTCGTTTGATTAATTTGCATTTGAAGCTATATCACTTACATCGCAAGTATCTGAAACTAAATCATTTGTGTCGCATGGATTTGAAGCTAAACCTTCTATATCGCATTGATTTGAAGCTAAATCCAGTGTTTCACTTGGATATGAATCTAACTCGTTTGTTTAATTTGCATTTGAAGCTATATCACTTATATCGCAAGTATCTGAAGCTAAATCATTTGTGTCGCAAGGATTTGAATCTAAACCTTCTACATAGCATTGATTTGAAGCTTAATCATGTGTTTTGCATGGATTTGAAGCTAACTCGTTTGTTTCGACTGCATTTGAAGCTATATCACTTATATCCCAAGTGTTTGAAGCTAAATCATTTGTTTCGCCTGGATTTGAAGCTAAACCTTTTACAGCTTATTGATTTGAAGCTAAATCATGTGTTACGCATGGATTTGAAGCTAAACCTTCCACATCGCATTGTTTTGAAGCTAAAACATGTGTATCGCACGGATTTTGAAGATAACTCGTTTGTTTCTTCTGCTTTTGAAGCTATATCAATTATATCCCAAGTGGTTGAAGCTAAATCATTTGTTTCGCATGGATTTGAAGGTAAACCTTATACAGCGCATTGATTTGAAACTAAATCATGTGTTTCGCTTGAATTTGATGCTAACTCGTTTGTTTAGTCTGCATTTGAAGCTATATCACTCATATCCCAAGTGTTTGATGCTAAATCAATTGTTTCGCATGGATTTGAAGCTAAACCTTCTACATCGGATTGATTTGAAGCTAAATCATGTGTTTCGCTTGGATACGAAGCTAACTCGTTTGTTTAGTCTGCATTTGAAGCTAATCTCTTATATCGCAAGAATCTGAAACTAAATCATTTGTGTCGCATGGATTTGAAGCTAAACCTTCTACATCGCAATGATTTGAAGCTAAATCCTGTGTTTCGCACGGATATGAAGCTAACTCGTTTGTTTAGCCTGCATTTGAAACTATATCACTTATATCGCAAGTATCTGAAGCTGTATCATTTGTGTCGCATGGATTTGAAGCTAATCCTTCTACGTAGCATTGATTTGCAGCTAAATCATGTGTTTCGCATGGACTTGTCCTAACTCGTTTGTTTCGCATGCAGCTGAACCTATATCACCTATGTCCCAAGTGTTTGAAGCTCAATCATTTGTGTTGCATGGATTTGAAGCTAAACCTTCTACATCGCATTGATTTGAAGCTAAATCATGTGTTTCGCTTGGATATTAATCTAACTCGTTTGATTAATTTGCATTTGAAGCTATATCACTTATATTGCAAGTATCTGATGCTAAATCATTTGTGTCGCATGGATTTGAATCTAAACCTTCTACACAGCATTGATTTGAAGCTTAATCATATGTTTTGCATAGATTTGAAGCTAACTCGATTGTTTCTTGTGCATTTGAAGCTATATCAATTATATCCCAAGTGATTGAAGCTAAATCATTTGTTTCGCATGGATTTGTAGCTAAACCTTATACAGCGCATTGATTTGAAACTAAATCATGTGTTTCGTTTGAATTTGAAGCTAACTCGTTTGTTTAGTTTGCATTTGAAGCTATATCACTCATATCCCAAGTGTTTGATGCTAAATCAATTGTTTCGCATGGATTTGAAGCTAAACCTTCTACATCGGATTGATTTGAAGCTAAATCCTGTGTTTCGCTAGGATATGAAGCTAACTCGTTTGTTTAGCCTGCATTTGAAACTATATCACTTATATCGCAAGTATCTGAAGCTGAATCATTTGTTTCGCCTGGATTTGAAGCTAAACCTTCTACATCGCATTTATTTGAAGCTAAATCATGTGATTCTCTTGGATTTGAAGCTAACTCGTTTGTTTGGACTGCACTTTAAGCTATATCACTGATATCCCAAGTGTTTGAAGCTAAATCATTTGTTTCGCATGGATTTGAAGCTAAACCTTCTACAGCTTATTGATTTGAAGCTAATTAATGTGTTTCGCATGGATTTGAAGCTAAACCTTCCACATCGCATTGATTTGAAGCTATAACATGTGTATCGCACGGATTTTGATGCTAACTCGTTTGTTTCGTCTGCATTTGAAGCTATATCACTCATATCCCAAGTGTTTGATGCTAAATCAATTGTTTTGCATAGATTTGAAGCTAAACCTTCTACATCGGATTGATTTGAAGCTAGATCATGTGTTTCGCTTGGATACGAAGCTAACTCGTTTGTTTAGTCTGCATTTGAAGCTAATCATTTATACCGCAAGAATCTGAAAGTAAATCATATGTGTCGCATGGATTTGAAGCTAAACCTTCCACATAGCATTGATTTGAAGCTATAACATGTGTTTCGCTTGGATACGAAGCTAACTCCTTTGTTTAGTGTGCATTTGAAGCTATTCTCTTATATCGCAAGAATCTGAAACTAAATCATTTGTGTCGCATGGATTTGAAGCTAAACCTTCTACATCGCATTGATTTGAAGCTAAATCCTGTGTTTCGCTCGGATATGAAGCTAACTCGTTTGTTCAGCCTGCATTTGAAACTATATCACTTATATCGCAAGTATCTGAAGCTAAATCGTTTGTGTCGCATGGATTTGAATCTAAACCTTCTACATAGCATTGATTTGAAGCTTAAACATGTGTTTTGCATGGATTTGAAGCTAACTCGTTTGTTTCGTCTGCATTTGTAGCTGTATCACTTATATCCCAAGTGTTTGTAGCTAAATCATTTGTTTCGCCTGAATTTGATGCTAAACCTTCTACCTCGCATTGATTTACATCTGAATCATGTGATTCGCATAGATTTGAAGCCAACTCGTTTGTTTCGTCTGCATTTGAAGCTATATCACTTATATCGCAAGTATCTGCTGCTGATTCATTTGTTTCGCATGGATTTGAAGCTAAACCTTCTACATCGCATTGATTTGAAGCTAAATCCTGTGTTTCGCTCGGATATGAAGCTAAGTCGTTTGTTTAGCCTGCATTTGAAACTATATCACTTATATCTCAAGTATCTGAAGCTGAATCATTTGTTTCGCCTGGATTTGAAGCTAAACCTTCTACATCGCATTTATTTGAAGCTAAATCATGTGATTCTCTTGGATTTGAAGCTAACTCGTTTGTTTGGACTGCACTTTAAGCTATATCACTGATATCCCAAGTGTTTGAAGCTAAATCATTTGTTTCGCATGGATTTGAAGCTAAACCTTCTACATCGGATTGATTTGAAGCTAAATCATGTGTTTCGCTTGGATACGAAGCTAACTCGTTTGTTTAGTCTGCATTTGAAGCTAATCTCTTATATCGCAAGAATCTGAAACTAAATCATTTGTGTCGCATGGATTTGAAGCTAAACCTTCTACATCGCAATGATTTGAAGCTAAATCCTGTGTTTCGCACGGATATGAAGCTAACTCGTTTGTTTAGCCTGCATTTGAAACTATATCACTTATATCGCAAGTATCTGATGCTAAATCATTTGTGTCGCATGGATTTGAATCTAAACCTTCTACACAGCATTGATTTGAAGCTTAATCATGTGTTTTGCATAGATTTGAAGCTAACTCGATTGTTTCTTCTGCATTTGAAGCTATATCAATTATATCCCAAGTGATTGAAGCAAAATCATTTGTTTCGCATGGATTTGTAGCTAAACCTTATACAGCGCATTGATTTGAAACTAAATCATGTGTTTCGTTTGAATTTGAAGCTAACTCGTTTGTTTAGTTTGCATTTGAAGCTATATCACTCATATCCCAAGTGTTTGATGCTAAATCAATTGTTTCGCATGGATTTGAAGCTAAACCTTCTACATCGGATTGATTTGAAGCTAAATCCTGTGTTTCGCTAGGATATGAAGCTAACTCGTTTGTTTAGCCTGCATTTGAAACTATATCACTTATATCGCAAGTATCTGAAGCTGAATCATTTGTTTCGCCTGGATTTGAAGCTAAACCTTCTACATCGCATTTATTTGAATCTAAATCATGTGATTCTCTTGGATTTGAAGCTAACTCGTTTGTTTCGACTGCACTTGAAGCCATATCAATTATATCCCAAGTGTTTGAAGCTAAATCATTTGTTTCGCATGGATTTGAAGCTAAACCTTCTACAGCTTATTGATTTGAAGCTAATTAATGTGTTTCGCATGGATTAGAAGCTAAACCTTCCACATCGCATTGATTTGAAGCTATAACATGTGTATCGCACGGATTTTGATGCTAACTCGTTTGTTTCGTCTGCATTTGAAGCTATATCACTTATATCGCAAGTATCTGAAGCTAAATCATTTGTTTCGCATGGATTTGAAGCTAAACCTTCTACAGCGAATTGATTTGAAGCTAAATCATGTGTTTCGCTTGAATTTAAAGCTAACTCGTTTGTTTAGTCCGCATTTGAAGCTATATCACTCATATCCCATGTGTTTGATGCTATATCAATTGTTTTGCATAGATTTGAAGCTAAACCTTCTACATCGGATTGATTTGAAGCTAGATCATGTGTTTCGCTTGGATACGAAGCTAACTCGTTTGTTTAGTCTGCATTTGAAGCTAATCACTTATACCGCAAGAATCTGAAAGTTAATCATATGAGTCGCATGGATTTGAAGCTAAACCTTGTACATCGCATTGATTTGAAGCTAAATCATGTGTTTCGCTCGGATATGAAGCAAACTCGTTTGTTTAGTCCGAATTTGAAGCTATATCACTCATATCCCAAGTGTTTGATGCTAAATCAATTGTTTTGCATGGATTTGAAGCTAACTCGTTTGTTTAATCTGCATTTGTAGCTATATCACTTATATCGCAAGAATCTGAAGCTAAATCATTTGTGTCGCACGGATTTGTAGCTAATCCTTCTACATAGCATTGATTTGCAGCTGAATCATGTGTTTCGCATGGACTTGAAGCTAACTCGTTTGTTTCGCATGCAGCTGAACCTATATCACCTATATCCCAAGTGTTTGAAGCTCAATCATTTGTGTTGCATGGATTTGAAGCTAAACCTTCTACATCGCATTGATTTGAAGCTAAATCATGTGTTTCACTTGGATATGAATCTAACTCGTTTGATTAATTTGCATTTGAAGCTATATCACTTACATCGCAAGTATCTGATGCTAAATCGTTTGTGTCGCATGGATTTGAATCTAATCCTTCTACATAGCATGGATTAGAAGCTTAATCATGTGTTCTGCATGGATTTGAAGCTAACTCGTTTGTTTCGACTGCATTTGAAGCTATATCACTTATATCCCAAGTGTTTGAAGCTAAATCATTTGTTTCGCATGGATTTGAAGCTAAACCTTCTACATCGCATTTATTTGAAGCTAAATCATGTGATTCTCTTGGATTTGAAGCTAACTCGTTTGTTTCGACTGCACTTGAAGCTATATCACTTATATCCCAAGTGTGTGAAGCTAAATCATTTGTTTCGAATGGATTTGAAGCTAAACCTACTACAGCTTATTGATTTGAAGCTAATTCATGTGTTTCGCATGGATTTGAAGCTAAACCTTCCACATCGCATTGATTTGAAACTAAATCATGTGTTTCACTTGGATATGAATCTAACTCGTTTGATTAATTTGCATTTGAAGCTATATCACTCATATCGCAAGTATCTGAAACTAAATCATTTGTGTCGCATGGATTTGAAGCTAAACCTTCTATATCGCATTGATTTGAAGCTAAATCCTGTGTTTCACTTGGATATGAATCTAACTCGTTTGTTTAATTTGCATTTGAAGCTATATCACTTATATCGCAAGTATCTGAAGCTAAATCATTTGTGTCGCAAGGATTTGAATCTAAACCTTCTACATAGCATTGATTTGAAGCTTAATCATGTGTTTTGCATGGATTTGAAGCTAACTCGTTTGTTTCGACTGCATTTGAAGCTATATCACTTATATCCCAAGTGTTTGAAGCTAAATCATTTGTTTCGCCTGGATTTGAAGCTAAACCTTTTACAGCTTATTGATTTGAAGCTAAATCATGTGTTACGCATGGATTTGAAGCTAAACCTTCCACATCGCATTGATTTGAAGCTAAAACATGTGTATCGCACGGATTTTGAAGATAACTCGTTTGTTTCTTCTGCTTTTGAAGCTATATCAATTATATCCCAAGTGGTTGAAGCTAAATCATTTGTTTCGCATGGATTTGAAGGTAAACCTTATACAGCGCATTGATTTGAATCTAAATCATGTGTTTCGCTTGAATTTGATGCTAACTCGTTTGTTTAGTCTGCATTTGAAGCTATATCACTCATATCCCAAGTGTTTGATGCTAAATCAATTGTTTCGCATGGATTTGAAGCTAAACCTTCTACATCGGATTGATTTGAAGCTAAATCATGTGTTTCGCTTGGATACGAAGCTAACTCGTTTGTTTAGTCTGCATTTGAAGCTAATCTCTTATATCGCAAGAATCTGAAACTAAATCATTTGTGTCGCATGGATTTGAAGCTAAACCTTCTACATCGCAATGATTTGAAGCTAAATCCTGTGTTTCGCACGGATATGAAGCTAACTCGTTTGTTTAGCCTGCATTTGAAACTATATCACTTATATCGCAAGTATCTGAAGCTGTATCATTTGTGTCGCATGGATTTGAAGCTAATCCTTCTACGTAGCATTGATTTGCAGCTAAATCATGTGTTTCGCATGGACTTGTCCTAACTCGTTTGTTTCGCATGCAGCTGAACCTATATCACCTATGTCCCAAGTGTTTGAAGCTCAATCATTTGTGTTGCATGGATTTGAAGCTAAACCTTCTACATCGCATTGATTTGAAGCTAAATCATGTGTTTCGCTTGGATATTAATCTAACTCGTTTGATTAATTTGCATTTGAAGCTATATCACTTATATTGCAAGTATCTGATGCTAAATCATTTGTGTCGCATGGATTTGAATCTAAACCTTCTACACAGCATTGATTTGAAGCTTAATCATATGTTTTGCATAGATTTGAAGCTAACTCGATTGTTTCTTGTGCATTTGAAGCTATATCAATTATATCCCAAGTGATTGAAGCTAAATCATTTGTTTCGCATGGATTTGTAGCTAAACCTTATACAGCGCATTGATTTGAAACTAAATCATGTGTTTCGTTTGAATTTGAAGCTAACTCGTTTGTTTAGTTTGCATTTGAAGCTATATCACTCATATCCCAAGTGTTTGATGCTAAATCAATTGTTTCGCATGGATTTGAAGCTAAACCTTCTACATCGAATTGATTTGAAGCTAAATCCTGTGTTTCGCTAGGATATGAAGCTAACTCGTTTGTTTATCCTGCATTTGAAACTATATCACTTATATCGCAAGTATCTGAAGCTGAATCATTTGTTTCGCCTGGATTTGAAGCTAAACCTTCTACATCGCATTTATTTGAATCTAAATCATGTGATTCTCTTGGATTTGAAGCTAACTCGTTTGTTTCGACTGCACTTGAAGCCATATCAATTATATCCCAAGTGTTTGAAGCTAAATCATTTGTTTCGCATGGATTTGAAGCTAAACCTTCTACAGCTTATTGATTTGAAGCTAATTAATGTGTTTCGCATGGATTTGAAGCTAAACCTTCCACATCGCATTGATTTGAAGCTATAACATGTGTATCGCACGGATTTTGATGCTAACTCGTTTGTTTCGTCTGCATTTGAAGCTATATCACTTATATCGCAAGTATCTGAAGCTAAATCATTTGTGTTGCACGGATTTGAAGCTAATCCTTCTATATCGCATTGATTTGAAGCTAAATCCTGTGTTTCACTTGGATATGAATCTAACTCGTTTGTTTAATTTGCATTTGAAGCTATATCACTTATATCGCAAGTATCTGAAGCTAAATCATTTGTGTCGCAAGGATTTGAATCTAAACCTTCTACATAGCATTGATTTGAAGCTTAATCATGTGTTTTGCATGGATTTGAAGCTAACTCGTTTGTTTCGACTGCATTTGAAGCTATATCACTTATATCCCAAGTGTTTGAAGCTAAATCATTTGTTTCGCCTGGATTTGAAGCTAAACCTTTTACAGCTTATTGATTTGAAGCTAAATCATGTGTTACGCATGGATTTGAAGCTAAACCTTCCACATCGCATTGATTTGAAGCTAAAACATGTGTATCGCACGGATTTTGAAGATAACTCGTTTGTTTCTTCTGCTTTTGAAGCTATATCAATTATATCCCAAGTGGTTGAAGCTAAATCATTTGTTTCGCATGGATTTGAAGGTAAACCTTATACAGCGCATTGATTTGAATCTAAATCATGTGTTTCGCTTGAATTTGATGCTAACTCGTTTGTTTAGTCTGCATTTGAAGCTATATCACTCATATCCCAAGTGTTTGATGCTAAATCAATTGTTTCGCATGGATTTGAAGCTAAACCTTCTACATCGGATTGATTTGAAGCTAAATCATGTGTTTCGCTTGGATACGAAGCTAACTCGTTTGTTTAGTCTGCATTTGAAGCTAATCTCTTATATCGCAAGAATCTGAAACTAAATCATTTGTGTCGCATGGATTTGAAGCTAAACCTTCTACATCGCAATGATTTGAAGCTAAATCCTGTGTTTCGCACGGATATGAAGCTAACTCGTTTGTTTAGCCTGCATTTGAAACTATATCACTTATATCGCAAGTATCTGAAGCTGTATCATTTGTGTCGCATGGATTTGAAGCTAATCCTTCTACGTAGCATTGATTTGCAGCTAAATCATGTGTTTCGCATGGACTTGTCCTAACTCGTTTGTTTCGCATGCAGCTGAACCTATATCACCTATGTCCCAAGTGTTTGAAGCTCAATCATTTGTGTTGCATGGATTTGAAGCTAAACCTTCTACATCGCATTGATTTGAAGCTAAATCATGTGTTTCGCTTGGATATTAATCTAACTCGTTTGATTAATTTGCATTTGAAGCTATATCACTTATATTGCAAGTATCTGATGCTAAATCATTTGTGTCGCATGGATTTGAATCTAAACCTTCTACACAGCATTGATTTGAAGCTTAATCATATGTTTTGCATAGATTTGAAGCTAACTCGATTGTTTCTTGTGCATTTGAAGCTATATCAATTATATCCCAAGTGATTGAAGCTAAATCATTTGTTTCGCATGGATTTGTAGCTAAACCTTATACAGCGCATTGATTTGAAACTAAATCATGTGTTTCGTTTGAATTTGAAGCTAACTCGTTTGTTTAGTTTGCATTTGAAGCTATATCACTCATATCCCAAGTGTTTGATGCTAAATCAATTGTTTCGCATGGATTTGAAGCTAAACCTTCTACATCGAATTGATTTGAAGCTAAATCCTGTGTTTCGCTAGGATATGAAGCTAACTCGTTTGTTTATCCTGCATTTGAAACTATATCACTTATATCGCAAGTATCTGAAGCTGAATCATTTGTTTCGCCTGGATTTGAAGCTAAACCTTCTACATCGCATTTATTTGAATCTAAATCATGTGATTCTCTTGGATTTGAAGCTAACTCGTTTGTTTCGACTGCACTTGAAGCCATATCAATTATATCCCAAGTGTTTGAAGCTAAATCATTTGTTTCGCATGGATTTGAAGCTAAACCTTCTACAGCTTATTGATTTGAAGCTAATTAATGTGTTTCGCATGGATTTGAAGCTAAACCTTCCACATCGCATTGATTTGAAGCTATAACATGTGTATCGCACGGATTTTGATGCTAACTCGTTTGTTTCGTCTGCATTTGAAGCTATATCACTTATATCGCAAGTATCTGAAGCTAAATCATTTGTGTTGCACGGATTTGAAGCTAATCCTTCTACATAGCATTGATTTGCAGCTGAATCATGTGTTTCGCATGGACTTGAAGCTAACTCGTTTGTTTCGCTTGCAGCTGAAGCTATATCACCTATATCCCAAGTGTTTGAAGCTCAATCATTTGTGTTGCATGGATTTGAAGCTAAACCTTCTACATCGCATTGATTTGAAGCTAAATCATGTGTTTCACTTGGATATGAATCTAACTCGTTTGATTAATTTGCATTTGAAGCTATATCACTTACATCGCAAGTATCTGATGCTAAATCGTTTGTGTCGCATGGATTTGAATCTAATCCTTCTACATAGCATCGATTAGAAGCTTAATCATGTGTTCTGCATGGATTTGAAGCTAACTCGTTTGTTTCGACTGCATTTGAAGCTATATCACTTATATCCCAAGTGTTTGAAGCTAAACCATTTGTTTCGCCTGGATTTGAAGCTAAACCTTCTACATCGCATTTATTTGAATCCAAATCATGTGATTCTCTTGGATTTGAAGCTAACTCGTTTGTTTCGACTGCACTTGAAGCTATATCACTTATATCCCAAGTGTTTGAAGCTAAATCATTTGTTTCGCATGGATTTGAAGCTAAACCTTTTACAGCTTATTGATTTGAAGCTAAATCATGTGTTTCGCATGGATTTGAAGCTAAACCTTCCACATCGCATTGATTTGAAACTAAATCATGTGTTTCACTTGGATATGAATCTAACTCGTTTGATTAATCTGCATTTGAAGCTATATCACTTACATCGCAAGTATCTGAAACTAAATCATTTGTGTCGCATGGATTTGAAGCTAAACCTTCTATATCGCATTGATTTGAAGCTAAATCCTGTGTTTAGCTCGGATATGAAGCTAACTCGTTTGTTTAGCCTGCATTTGAAACTATATCACTCATATCGCAAGTATCTGAAGCTGAATCATTTGTTTCGCCTGGATTTGAAGCTAAACCTACTACATCGCATTTATTTGAAGCTAAATCATGTGATTCTCTTGGATTTGAAGCTAACTCGTTTGTTTCGACTGCACTTGAAGCTATATCACTTATATCCCAAGTGTGTGAAGCTAAATCATTTGTTTCGAATGGATTTGAAGCTAAACGTACTACAGCTTATTGATTTGAAGCTAATTCATGTGTTTCGCATGGATTTGAAGCTAAACCTTCCACATCGCATTGATTTGAAGCTATAACATGTATATCGCACGGATTTTGAAGCTAACTCCTTTGTTTCGTCTGCATTTGAAGCTATATCAATTATATCCCAAGTGTTTGAAGCTAAACCATTTGTTTCGCATGGATTTGAAGCTAAACCTTCTACTTCGCCTTGATTTGAAGATAAATCGTATGTTTCGCATGGATATGAATCTAACTCGTTTGTTTAATTTGCATTTGAAGCTATATCTCTTATATCGCAAGTATCTGATGCTAAATCGTTTGTGTCGCATGGGTTTGAATCTAATCCTTCTACATAGCATTGATTTGAAGCTTAAGCATGTGTTTTGCATGGATTTGAAGCTAACTCGTTTGTTTCGACTGCATTTGAAGCTATATCACTTATATCCCAAGTGTTTTTAGCTAAATCATTTGTTTCGCCTGGATTTGATGCTAAACCTTCAACCTCGCATTGATTTACATCTGAATCATGTGATTCGCATAGATTTGAAGCCAACTCGTTTGTTTCGTCTGCATTTGAAGCTATATCACTTATATCGCAAGTATCTGATGCTAAATCGTTTGTGTCGCATGGATTTGAATCTAAACCTTCTACATAGCCTTGATTTGAAGCTTAAACATGTGTTTTGCATGGATTTGAAGCTAACTCGTTTGTTTCGACTGCATTTGAAGCTATATCACTTATATCCCAAGTGTTTTTAGCTAAATCATTTGTTTCGCCTGGATTTGATGCTAAACCTTCAACCTCGCATTGATTTACATCTGAATCATGTGATTCGCATAGATTTGAAGCCAACTCGTTTGTTTCGTCTGCATTTGAAGCTATATCACTTATATCGCAAGTATCTGATGCTAAATCGTTTGTGTCGCATGGATTTGAATCTAAACCTTCTACATAGCCTTGATTTGAAGCTTAAACATGTGTTTTGCATGGATTTGAAGCTAACTCGTTTGTTTCGATTGCATTTGAAGCTATATCACTTATATCCCAAGTGTTTGTAGCTAAATCATTTGTTTCGCCTGGATTTGATGCTAAACCTTCTACCTCGCATTGATTTACTTCTGAATCATGTGATTCGCATAGATTTGAAGCCAACTCGTTTGTTTCGTCTGCATTTGAAGCTATATCACTTATATCGCAAGTATCTGATGCTAAATCATTTGTTTCGCATGGATTTGAAGCTAAACCTTCTACGTAGCATTGATTTGAAGCTATAACATGTATATCGCACGGATTTTGAAGCTAACTCCTTTGTTTCGTCTGCATTTGAAGCTATATCAATTATATCCCAAGTGTTTGAAGCTAAATCATTTGTTTCGCATGGATTTGAAGCTAAACCTTCTACAGCGCATTGATTTGAAGATAAAACATGTGTTTCACTTGGATATGAATCTAACTCGTTTGATTAATTTGCATTTGAAGCTATATCACTTATATCCCAAGTGTTTGAAGCTAAATCATTTGTTTCGCCTGGATTTGAAGCTAAACCTTCTACATCGCATTTATTTGATGCCAAATCATGTGATTCTCTTGGATTTGAAGCTAACTCGTTTGTTTCGACTGCACTTGAAGCTATATCACTTATATCCCAAGTGTTTGAAGCTAAATCATTTGTTTCGCATGGATTTGAAGCTAAACCTTCTACAGCTTATTGATTTGAAGCTAAATCATTTGTTTCGCATGGATTTGAAGGTAAACCTTATACAGCGCATTGATTTGAAACTAAATCATGTGTTTCGCTTGAATTTGAAGCTAACTCGTTTGTTTAGTCTGCATTTGAAGCTATATCACTTACATCGCAAGTATCTGATGCTACATCATTTGTGTCGCATGGATTTGAATCTAAACCTTCTACATAGCACTGATTTGAAGCTTAATCATGTGTTTCGCATAGACTTGAAGCTAACTCGTTTGTTTCGACTGTATTTGAAGCTATATCACTTATATCCCAAGTGTTTGAAGCTAAACCATTTGTTTCGCATGGATTTGAAGCTAAACCTTCTACTTCGCCTTGATTTGAAGCTAAATCGTATGTTTCGCATGGATATGAATCTAACTCGTTTGTTTAATTTGCATTTGAAGCTATATCTCTTATATCGCAAGTATCTGATGCTAAATCGTTTGTGTCGCATGGATTTGAATCTAATCCTTCTACATAGCATTGATTTGAAGCTTAAGCATGTGTTTTGCATGGATTTGAAGCTAACTCGTTTGTTTCGACTGCATTTGAAGCTATATCACTTATATCGCAAGTATCTGATGCTAAATCATTTGTTTCGCATGGATTTGAAGCTAAACCTTCTACGTAGCATTGATTTGAAGGTTAATCATGTGTTTTGCATGGATTTCAAACTAACTCGTTTGATTCCCCTGCATTTTAAGCTACATCACTTATATCGCAAGCATCTGAAGCTAAATCATTTGTTTCGCATGGATTTGATGCTAAACCTTCTACATCGAATAGATTTGAAGCTAAATAATGTGTTTCGCTTGAATTTGAAGCTAAATCGTTTGTTTAGTCTGCATTTGAAGCTAATCACTTATATCGCAAGAATCTGAAACTAAATCATTTGTGTCGCATGGATTTGAAGCTAAACATTCTACATCAGATTGATTTGAAGCTAAATCATGTGTTTCGATTGGATATGAAGCTAACACGTTTGTTTAATCTGCATTTGTAGCTATATCACTTATATCGCGAGTATCTGAAGCTAAATCATTTGTGTCGCACGGATTTGAAGCTAAACATTCACCATCGTATTGATTTGCAGCTGAATCATGTGTTTCGCATGGACTTGAAGCTAACTCGTTTGTTTCGCTTGCGGCTGAAGCTATATCACCTATATCCCAAGTGTTTGAAGCTAAATCATTTGTGTCACAAGGATTTGAATCTAAACCTTCTACATAGCATTGATTTGAAGCTTAATCATGTGTTTTGCATGGATTTGAAGCTAACTCGTTTGTTTCGACTGCATTTGAAGCTATATCACTTATATCCCAAGTGTTTGAAGCTAAATCATTTGTTTCGCTTGGATTTGAAGCTAATCCTTCTACATCGTATTTATTTGATGCCAAATCAAGTGATTCTCTTGGATTTGAAGCTAACTCGTTTGTTTCGACTGCACTTGAAGCTATATCACTTATATCCCAAGTGTTTGAAGCTAAATCATGTGTTTTGCTTGGATACGAAGCTAACTCGTTTGTTTAGTCTGCATTTGAAGCTAATCTCTTATATCGCAAGAATCTGAAACTAAATCATTTGTGTCGCATGTATTTGAAGCTAAACCTTCTACATCGGATTGATTTGAAGCTAAATCATGTGTTTCGCTTGAATTTGAAGGTAACTCGTTTGTTTAGTCCGCATTTGAAGCTATATCACTCATATCCCAAGTGTTTGATGCTAAATCAATTGTTTTGCATGGATTTGAAGCTAAACCTTCTACATCGGATTGATTTGAAGCTAAATCATGTGTTTCGCTTGGATACGAAGCTAACTCGTTTGTTTCGTCTGCATTTGAAGCTATATCACATATATCGCAAGTATCTGATGCTAAATCATTTGTTTCGCATGGATTTGAAGCTAAACCTTCTACAGCTTATTGATTTGAAGCTAAATCATGTGTTTCGCATGGATTTGAAGCTAAACCTTCCACATCGCATTAATTTGAAGCTAAATCATGTGTTTCGCTTGGATACGAAGCTAACTCGTTTGTTTAGTCTGCATTTGAAGCTAATCACTTATACCGCAAGAATCTGAAAGTAAATCATATGTGTCGCATGGTTTTGAAGCTAAACCTTCTACATCGCATTGATTTGAAGATAAATCATGTGTTTCGCTTGGATATGAATCTAACTCGTTTGATTAATTTGCATTTGAAGCTATATCACTTATATTGCAAGTATCTGATGCTAAATCATTTGTGTCGCATGGATTTGAATCTAAACCTTCTACATAGCCTTGATTTGAAGCTTAGACATGTGTTTTGCATGGATTTGAAGCTAACTCGTTTGTTTCGATTGCATTTGAAGCTATATCACTTATATCCCAAGTGTTTGTAGCTAAATCATTTGTTTCGCCTGGATTTGATGCTAAACCTTCTACCTCGCATTGATTTACTTCTGAATCATGTGATTCGCATAGATTTGAAGCCAACTCGTTTGTTTCGTCTGCATTTGAAGCTATATCACTTATATCGCAAGTATCTGATGCTAAATCATTTGTTTCGCATGGATTTGAAGCTAAACCTTCTACGTAGCATTGATTTGAAGGTTAATCATGTGTTTTGCATGGATTTCAAACTAACTCGTTTGATTCCCCTGCATTTTAAGCTACATCACTTATATCGCAAGCATCTGAAGCTAAATCATGTGTTTCGCATGGATTTGAAGCTAAACCTTCCACATCGCATTGATTTGAAGCTATAACATGTATATCGCACGGATTTTGAAGCTAACTCTTTTGTTTCGTCTGCATTTGAAGCTATATCAATTATATCCCAAGTGTTTGAAGCTAAACCATTTGTTTCGCATGGACTTGAAGCTAAACCTTCTACTTAGCCTTGATTTGAAGATAAATCGAATGTTTCGCATGGATATGAATCTAACTAGTTTGTTTAATTTGCATTTGAAGCTATATCTCTTATATCGCAAGTATCTGATACTAAATCGTTTGTGTCGCATGGATTTGAATCTAAACCTTCTACATAGCATTGATTTGAAGCTTAATCATGTGTTTCGCATAGACTTGAAGCTAACTCGTTTGTTTCGACTGTATTTGAAGCTATATCACTTATATCCCAAGTGTTTGGAGCTAAACCATTTGTTTCGCATGGATTTGATGCTAAACCTTCTACCTCGCATTGATTTACTTCTGAATCATGTGATTCGCATAGATTTGAAGCCAACTCGTTTGTTTCGTCTGCATTTGAAGCTATATCACTTATATCGCAAGGATCTGATGCTAAATCATTTGTTTCGCATGGATTTGAAGCTAAACCTTCTACGTAGCATTGATTTGAAGGTTAATCATGTGTTTTGCATGGATTTCAAACTAACTCGTTTGATTCCCCTGCATTTTAAGCTACATCACTTATATCGCAAGCATCTGAAGCTAAATCATTTGTTTCGCAAGGATTTGATGCTAAACCTTCTACATCGAATAGATTTGAAGCTAAATAATGTGTTTCGCTTGAATTTGAAGCTAAATCGTTTGTTTAGTCTGCATTTGAAGCTAATCACTTATATCGCAAGAATCTGAAACTAAATCATTTGTGTCGCATGGATTTGAAGCTAAACCTTCTACATCGCATTGATTTGAAGATAAATCATGTGTTTCGCTTGGATATGAATCTAACTCGTTTGTTTCGTCTGCATTTGAAGCTATATCACTTATATTGCAAGTATCTGATGCTAAATCATTTGTGTCGCATGGATTTGAATCTAAACCTTCTACATAGCCTTGATTTGAAGCTTAGACATGTGTTTTGCATGGATTTGAAGCTAACTCGTTTGTTTCGATTGCATTTGAAGCTATATCACTTATATCCCAAGTGTTTGTAGCTAAATCATTTGTTTCGCCTGGATTTGATGCTAAACCTTCTACCTCGCATTGATTTACTTCTGAATCATGTGATTCGCATAGATTTGAAGCCAACTCGTTTGTTTCGTCTGCATTTGAAGCTATATCACTTATATCGCAAGTATCTGATGCTAAATCATTTGTTTCGCATGGATTTGAAGCTAAACCTTCTACATCGGATAGATTTGAAGCTAAATCCTGTGTTTCGCTCGGATATGAAGCTAAGTCGTTTGTTTAGCCTGCATTTGAAACTATATCACTTATATCGCAAGTATCTGAAGCTGAATCATTTGTTTCGCCTGGATTTGAAGCTAAACCTTCTACATCGCATTTATTTGAAGCTAAATCATGTGATTCGCTTGGATTTGAAGCTAACTCGTTTGTTTCGTCTGCATTTGAAGCTATATAACCTATATCCCAAGTGTTTGAAGCTCAATCATTTGTTTCGCCTGGATTTGAAGCTAAACCTTCTACATCGCATTTATTTGAAGCTAAATCATGTGATTCGCTTGGATTTGAAGCTAACTCGTTTGTTTCGACTGCATTTGAAGCTATATCACTTATATCCCAAGTGTTTGAAGCTAAATCATTTGTTTCGCCTGGATTTGAAGCCAAACCTTCTACAGCGCATTGATTTGAATCTAAATCATGTGTTTCGCTTGGATACGAAGCTAACTCGTTTGTTTAGTCTGCATTTGAAGCTAATCATTTATACCGCAAGAATCTGAAAGTAAATCATATGTGTCGCATGGATTTGAAGCTAAACCTTCCACATAGCATTGATTTGAAGCTGTAACATGTGTTTCGCTTGGATACGAAGCTAACTCGTTTGTTTAGTGTGCATTTGAAGCTATTCTCTTATATCGCAAGAATCTGAAACTAAATCATTTGTGTCGCATGGATTTGAAGCTAAACATTCTACATCGCATTGATTTGAAGCTAAATCCTGTGTTTCGCTCGGATATGAAGCTAACTCGTTTGTTCAGCCTGCATTTGAAACTATATCACTTATATCGCAAGTATCTGAAGCTGAATCATTTGTGTCGCATTGATTTGAAGCTAATCCTTCTACATAGCATTGATTTGCAGCTGAATCATGTGTTTCGCATGGACTTGAATCTAACTCGTTTGTTTCTTCTGCATTTGAAGCTATATCAATTATATCCCAAGTGATTGAAGCTAAATCATTTGTTTCGCATGGATTTGAAGCTAAACCTTATACAGCGCATTGATTTGAAACTAAATCATGTGTTTCGCTTGAATTTGAAGCTAACTCGTTTGTTTAGTCTGCATTTGAAGCTATATCACTCATATCCCAAGTGTTTGATGCTAAATCAATTGTTTCGCATGGATTTGAAGCTAAACCTTCTACATCGGATTGATTTGAAGCTAAATCATGTGTTTCGCTTGGATACGAAGCTAACTCGTTTGTTTAGTCTGCATTTGAAGCTATATCACTCATATCCCAAGTGTTTGATGCTAAATCAATTGTTTCGCATGGATTTGAAGCTAAACCTTCTACATCGGATTGATTTGAAGCTAAATCATGTGTTTCGCTTGGATACGAAGCTAACTCGTTTGATTAGTCTGCATTTGAAGCTAATCTCTTATATCGCAAGAATCTGAAACTAAATCATTTGTGTCGCATGGATTTGAAGCTAAACCTTCTACATCGCATTGATTTGAATCTAAATCCTGTGTTTCGCTCGGATATGAAGCTAACTCGTTTGTTTGGCCTGCATTTGAAACTATATCACTTATATCGCAAGTATCTGAAGCTGAATCATTTGTGTCGCATGGATTTGAAGCTAAACCTTCTACATCGCATTGATTTGAAGCTAAATCATGTGTTTCGCATGGATTTGAAGCTAAACCTTCCACATCGCATTAATTTGAAGCTAAATCATGTGTTTCGCTTGGATACGAAGCTAACTCGTTTGTTTAGTCTGCATTTGAAGCTAATCACTTATACCGCAAGAATCTGAAAGTAAATCATATGTGTCGCATGGATTTGAAGCTAAACCTTCTACATCGCATTGATTTGAAGATAAATCATGTGTTTCGCTTGGATATGAATCTAACTCGTTTGATTAATTTGCATTTGAAGCTATATCACTTATATTGCAAGTATCTGATGCTAAATCATTTGTGTCGCATGGATTTGAATCTAAACCTTCTACATAGCCTTGATTTGAAGCTTAAACATGTGTTTTGCATGGATTTGAAGCTAACTCGTTTGTTTCGATTGCATTTGAAGCTATATCACTTATATCCCAAGTGTTTGTAGCTAAATCATTTGTTTCGCCTGGATTTGATGCTAAACCTTCTACCTCGCGTTGATTTACTTCTGAATCATGTGATTCGCATAGATTTGAAGCCAACTCGTTTGTTTCGTCTGCATTTGAAGCTATATCACTTATATCGCAAGTATCTGATGCTAAATCATTTGTTTCGCATGGATTTGAAGCTAAACCTTCTACGTAGCATTGATTTGAAGGTTAATCATGTGTTTTGCATGGATTTCAAACTAACTCGTTTGATTCCCCTGCATTTTAAGCTACATCACTTATATCGCAAGCATCTGAAGCTAAATCATTTGTTTCGCATGGATTTGATGCTAAACCTTCTACATCGAATAGATTTGAAGCTAAATAATGTGTTTCGCTTGAATTTGAAGCTAATTCGTTTGTTTAGTCTGCATTTGAAGCTAATCACTTATATCGCAAGAATCTGAAACTAAATCATTTGTGTCGCATGGATTTGAAGCTAAACGTTCTACATCGGATTGATTTGAAGCTAAATCATGTGTTTCGATTGGATATGAAGCTAACACGTTTGTTTAATCTGCATTTGTAGCTATATCACTTATATCGCGAGTATCTGAAGCTAAATCATTTGTGTCGCACGGATTTGAAGCTAAACATTCACCATCGTATTGATTTGCAGCTGAATCATGTGTTTTGCATGGATTTGAAGCTAACTCGTTTGTTTCGACTGCATTTGAAGCTATATCACTTATATCCCAAGTGTTTGAAGCTAAATCATTTGTTTCGCCTGGATTTGATGCTAAACCTTCTACATCGCATTTATTTGATGCCAAATCATGTGATTCTCTTGGATTTGAAGCTAACTCGTTTGTTTCGACTGCACTTGAAGCTATATCACTTATATCCCAAGTGTTTGAAGCTAAATCATGTGTTTCGCTTGGATACGAAGCTAACTCGTTTGTTTAGTCTGCATTTGAAGCTAATCTCTTATATCGCAAGAATCTGAAACTAAATCATTTGTGTCGCATGTATTTGAAGCTAAACCTTCTACATCGCATTGATTTGAAGCTAAATCCTGTGTTTCGCTCGGATATGAAGCTAACTCGTTTGTTCAGCCTGGATTTGAAACTATATCACTTATATCGCAAGTATCTGAAGCTGAATTATTTGTGTCGCATGGATTTGAAACTAATCCTTCTACATAGCATTGATTTGCAGCTGAATCATGTGTTTCGCATGGACTTGAAGCTAACTCGTTTGTTTCGCATGCAGCTGAACCTATATCACCTATATCCCAATTGCTTGAAGCTCAATCATTTGTGTTGCATGGATTTGAAGCTAAACCTTCTACATCGGATTGATTTGAAGCTAAATCATGTGTTTCGCTTGGATACGAAGCTAACTCGTTTGTTTAGTCTGCATTTGAAGCTAATCTATTATATCGCAAGAATCTGAAACTAAATCATTTGTGTCGCATGGATTTGAAGCTAAACCATCTACATCGCATTGATTTGAAACTAAATCATGTGTTTCGTTTGAATTTGAAGCTAACTCGTTTGTTTAGTCTGCATTTGAAGCTATATCACACATATCCCAAGTGTTTGATGCTAAATCAATTGTTTCGCATGGATTTGAAGCTAAACCTTCTACATCGGATTGATTTGAAGCTAAATCATGTGTTTCGCTTGAATTTGAAGCTAACTCGTTTGTTTAGTCCGCATTTGAAGCTATATCACTCATATCCCAAGTGTTTGATGCTAAATCAATTGTTTTGCATGGATTTGAAGCTAAACCTTCTACATCGGATTGATTTGAAGCTAAATCATGTGTTTCGCTTGGATACGAAGCTAACTCGTTTGTTTCGTCTGCATTTGAAGCTATATCACATATATCGCAAGTATCTGATGCTAAATCATTTGTTTCGCATGGATTTGAAGCTAAACCTTCTACAGTTTATTGATTTGAAGCTAAATCATGTGTTTCGCATGGATTTGAAGCTAAACCTTCCACATCGCATTAATTTGAAGCTAAATCATGTGTTTCGCTTGGATACGAAGCTAACTCGTTTGTTTAGTCTGCATTTGAAGCTAATAACTTATACCGCAAGAATCTGAAAGTAAATCATATGTGTCGCATGGATTTGAAGCTAAACCTTCTACATCGCATTGACTTGAATATAAATCATGTGTTTCGCTTGGATATGAATCTAACTCGTTTGATTAATTTGCATTTGAAGCTATATCACTTATATTGCAAGTATCTGATGCTAAATCATTTGCGTCGCATGGATTTGAATCTAAACCTTCTACATAGCATTGATTTGAAGCTTAATCATGTGTTTTGCATAGATTTGAAGCTAACTCGATTGTTTCTTCTGCATTTGAAGCTATATCAATTATATCCCAAGTGATTGTATCTAAATCATTTGTTTCGCATGGATTTGTAGCTAAACCTTATACAGCGCATTGATTTGAAACTAAATCATGTGTTTCGTTTGAATTTGAAGCTAACTCGTTTGTTTAGTCTGCATTTGAAGCTATATCACTCATATCCCAAGTGTTTGATGCTAAATCAATTGTTTCGCATGGATTTGAAGCTAAACCTTCTACATCGGATTGATTTGAAGCTAAATCCTGTGTTTCGCTAGGATATGAAGCTAACTCGTTTGTTTAGCCTGCATTTGAAACTATATCACTTATATCGCAAGTATCTGAAGCTGAATCATTTGTTTCGCCTGGATTTGAAGCTAAACCTTCTACATCGCATTTATTTGAATCTAAATCATGTGATTCTCTTGGATTTGAAGCTAACTCGTTTGTTTCGACTGCACTTGAAGCTATATCAATTATATCCCAAGTGTTTGAAGCTAAATCATTTGTCTCGCATGGATTTGAAGCTAAACCTTCTACAGCTTATTGATTTGAAGCTAATTCATGTGTTTCGCATGGATTTGAAGCTAAACCTTCCACATCGCATGGATTTGAAGCTATAACATGTGTATCGCTCGGGTTTTGATGCTAACTCGTTTGTTTCGTCTGCATTTGAAGCTATATCACTTATATCGCAAGTATCTGAAGCTAAATCATTTGTTTCGCATGGATTTGAAGCTAAACCTTCTACAGCGCATTGATTTGAAGCTAAATCATGTGTTTCGCTTGAATTTAAAGCTAACTCGTTTGTTTAGTCCGCATTTGAAGCTATATCACTCATATCCCAAGTGTTTGATGCTAAATCAATTGTTTTGCATGGATTTGAAGCTAAACCTTCTACATCGGATTGATTTGAAGCTAGATCATGTTTTTCGCTTGGATAAGAAGCTAACTCGTTTGTTTAGTCTGCATTTGAAGCTAATCACTTATACCGCAAGAATCTGAAAGTTAATCATATGAGTCGCATGGATTTGAAGCTAAACCTTGTACATCGCATTGATTTGAAGCTAAATCATGTGTTTCGCTCAGATATGAAGCAAACTCGTTTGTTTAGTCCGCATTTGAAGCTATATCACTCATATCCCAAGTGTTTGATGCTAAATCAATTGTTTTGCATGGATTTGAAGCTAAACCTTCTACATCGGATTGATTTGAAGCTAATTCATGTGTTTCGCTTGGATACGAAGCTAACTCGTTTGTTTAGTCTGCATTTGAAGCTAATCACTTATACCGCAAGAATCTGAAAGTTAATCATATGAGTCGCATGGATTTGAAGCTAAACCTTGTACATCGCATTGATTTGAAGCTAAATCATGTGTTTCGCTCGGATATGAAGCATACTCGTTTGTTTAGTCTGCATTTGAAGCTATATCACTTATATCGCAAGTATCTGAAGCTGAATCATTTGTGTCGCATGGATTTGAAGCTAAACCTTCTACGTAGCATTCATTTGAAGGTTAATCATGTGTTTTGCATGGATTTCAAACTAACTCGTTTGATTCCCCTGCATTTTAAGCTACATCACTTATATCGCAAGCATCTGAAGCTAAATCATTGGTTTCGCATGGATTTGATGCTAAACCTTCTACATCGAATAGATTTGAAGCTAAATAATGTGTTTCGCTTGAATTTGAAGCTAACTCGTTTGTTTACTCTGCATTTGAAACTAATTTCATTATATCGCAAGAATCTGAAACTAAATCATTTGTGTCGCATGGATTTGAAGCTAAACCTTCTACATCGGATTGATTTGAAGCTAAATCATGTGTTTCGATTGGATATGAAGCTAACTCGTTTGTTTAATTTGCATTTGAAGCTATATCACTTATATCGCAAGTATCTGAAACTAAATCATTTGTGTCGCATGGATTTGAATCTAAACCTTCTACATAGCATTGATTTGAAGCTTAATCATGTGTTTTGCATGGATTTGAAGCTAACTCGTTTGTTTCGACTGCATTTGAAGCTATATCACTTATATCCCAAGTGTTTGAAGCTAAATCATTTGTTTCGCTTGGATTTGATGCTAAACCTTCTACATCGCATTTATTTGATGCCAAATCATGTGATTCTCTTGGATTTGAAGCTAACTCGTTTGTTTCGACTGCACTTGAAGCTATATCACTATATCCCAAGTGTTTGAAGCTAAATCATGTGTTTCGCTTGGATACGAAGCTAACTCGTTTGTTTAGTCTGCATTTGAAGCTAATCTCTTATATCGCAAGAATCTGAAACTAAATCATTTGTGTCGCATGTATTTGAAGCTAAACCTTCTACATCGCATTGATTTGAAGCTAAATCCTGTGTTTCGCTCGGATATGAAGCTAACTCGTTTGTTCAGCCTGGATTTGAAACTATATCACTTATATCGCAAGTATCTGAAGCTGAATTATTTGTGTCGCATGGATTTGAAACTAATCCTTCTACATAGCATTGATTTGCAGCTGAATCATGTGTTTCGCATGGACTTGAAGCTAACTCGTTTGTTTCGCATGCAGCTGAACCTATATCACCTATATCCCAATTGTTTGAAGCTCAATCATTTGTGTTGCATGGATTTGAAGCTAAACCTTCTACATCGGATTGATTTGAAGCTAAATCATGTGTTTCGCTTGGATACGAAGCTAACTCGTTTGTTTAGACTGCATTTGAAGCTAATCTCTTATATCGCAAGAATCTGAAACTAAATCATTTGTGTCGCATGGATTTGAAGCTAAACCATCTACATCGCATTGATTTGAAACTAAATCATGTGTTTCGTTTGAATTTGAAGCTAACTCATTTGTTTCTTCTGCATTTGAAGCTATATCAATTATATCCCAAGTAATTGAAGCTAAATCATTTGTTTCGCATGGATTTGAAGCTAAACCTTCTACATCGGATTGATTTGAAGCTAAATCATGTGTTTCGCTTGAATTTGAAGCTAACTCGTTTGTTTAGTCCGCATTTGAAGCTATATCACTCATATCCCAAGTGTTTGATGCTAAATCAATTGTTTTGCATGGACTTGAAGCTAAACCTTCTACATCGGATTGATTTGAAGCTAAATCATGTGTTTCGCTTGAATTTGAAGCTAACTCGGTTGTTTAGTCTGCATTTGAAGCTAATCACTTATACCGCAAGAATCTGAAAGTAAATCATATGTGTCGCATGGATTTGAAGCTAAACCTTGTACATCGCATTGATTTGACGCTAAATCATGTGTTTCGCTCGGATAAGAAGCAAACTCGTTTGTTTAGTCTGCATTTGAAGCTATATCACTTATATCGCAAGTATCTGAAGCTGAATCATTTGTGTCGCATGGATTTGAAGCTAAACCTTCTACGTAGCATTGATTTGAAGCTAAATCCTGTGTTTCGCTCGGATATGAAGCTAACTCGTTTGTTCAGCCTGCATTTGAAACTATATCACTTATATCGCAAGTATCTGAAGCTGAATTACTTGTGTCGCATGGATTTGAAGCTAATCCTTCTACATAGCATTGATTTGCAGCTGAATCATGTGTTTCGCATGGACTTGAAGCTAACTCGTTTGTTTCGCATGCAGCTGAACCTATATCACCTATATCCCAAGTGTTTGAAGCTCAATCATTTGTGTTGCATGGATTTGAATTTAAACCTTCTACATAGCATTTATTTGAAGCTTAATCATGTGTTTTGCATAGATTTGAAGCTAACTCGTTTGTTTCTTCTGCATTTGAAGCTATATCATTTATATCCCAAGTGATTGAAGCTAAATCAGTTGTTTCGCATGGATTTGAAGCTAAACCTTATACAGCGCATTGATTTGAAGCTAAATCCTGTGTTTCGCTCCGATATGAAGCTAACTCGTTTGTTTAGCCTGCATTTGAAACTATATCACTTATATCGCAAGTATCTGAAGCTGAATCATTAGTTTCGCCTGGATTTGAAGCTAAACCTTCTACATCGCATTTATTTGAATCTAAATCATGTGATTCTCTTGGATTTGAAGCTAACTCGTCTGTTTCGACTGCACTTGAAGCTATATCAATTATATCCCAAGTGTTTGAAGCTAAATCATTTGTTTCGCATGGATTTGAAGCTAAACCTTCTACAGCTTATTGATTTGAAGCTAATTCATGTGTTTCGCATGGATTTGAAGCTAAACCTTCCACATCGCATTGATTTGAAGCTATAACATGTGTATCGCACGGATTTTGAAGCTAACTCGTTTGTTTCGTCTGCATTTGAAGCTATATCACTTATATCGCAAGTATCTGAAGCTAAATCATTTGTTTCGCATGGATTTGAAGCTAAACCTTCTACAGCGCATTGATTTGAAGCTAAATCATGTGTTTCGCTTGAATTTGAAGCTAACTCGTTTGTTTAGTCCGCATTTGAAGCTATATCACTCATATCCCAAGTGTTTGATGCTAAATCAATTGTTTTGCATGGATTTGAAGCTAAACCTTCTACATCAGATTGATTTGAAGCTAAATCATGTGTTTCGCTTGGATACGAAGCTAACTCATTTGTTTAGTCTGCATTTGAAGCTAATCACTTATACCGCAAGAATCTGAAAGTTAATCATATGAGTCGCATGGATTTGAAGCTAAACCTTGTACATCGCATTGATTTGAAGCTAAATCATGTGTTTCGCTCGGATCTGAAGCAAACTCGTTTGTTTAGTCTGCATTTGAAGCTATATCACTTATATCGCAAGTATCTGAAGCTGAATCATTTGTGTCGCATGGATTTGAAGCTAAACCTTCTACGTAGCATTCATTTGAAGGTTAATCATGTGTTTTGCATGGATTTCAAACTAACTCGTTTGATTCCCCTGCATTTTAAGCTACATCACTTATATCGCAAGCATCTGAAGCCAAATCATTGGTTTCGCATGGATTTGATGCTAAACCTTCTACATCGAATAGATTTGAAGCTAAATAATGTGTTTCGCTTGAATTTGAAGCTATCTCGTTTGTTTAGTCTGCATTTGAAGCTAATAACTTATATCGCAAGAATTTGAAACTAAATCATTTGTGTCGCATGGTTTTGAAGCTAAACCTTCTACATCGCATTGGTTTGAAGCTAAATCATGTGTTTCGCTTGGATATGAAGCTAACTCGTTTGTTTAATCTGCATTTGTAGCTATATCACTTATATCGCAAGAATCTGAAGCTAAATCATTTGTGTCGCACGGATTTGAAGCTAAACATTCACCATCGTATTGATTTGCAGCTGAATCATGTGTTTCGCATGGACTTGAAGCTAACTCGATTGTTTCGCTTGCAGCTGAAGCTATGTCACCTATATCCCAAGTGTTTGATGCAAAATCAATTGTTTCGCATGGATTTGAAGCTAAACCTTCTACATCGCATTTATTTGATACTAAATCATGTGATTCTCTTGGATTTGAAGCTAACTCGTTTGTTTCGACTGCACTTGAAGCTATATCACTTATATCCCAAGTGTCTGAAGCTAAATCATGTGTTTCACTTGGATATGAATCTAACTCGTTTGTTTAATTTGCATTTGAAGCTATATCACTTATATCGCAAGTATCTGAAACTAAATCATTTGTGTCGCATGGATTTGAATCTAAACCTTCTACATAGCATTGACTTGAAGCTTAATCATGTGTTTTGCATTGATTTGAAGCTAACTCGTTTGTTTCGACTGCATTTGAAGCTATATCACCTATATCCCAAGTGTTTGAAGCTAAATCATTTGTTTCGCCCGGATTTGAAGCTAAACCTTCTACATCGCATTTATTTGATGCCAAATCATGTGATTCTCTTGGATTTGAAGCTAACTCGTTTGTTTCGACTGCACTTGAAGCTATATCACTTATATCCCAAGTGTTTGAAGCTAACTCATTTGTTTCGCATGGATTTGAAGGTAAACCTTATACAGCGCATTGATTTGAAACTAAATCATGTGTTTCGCTTGAATTTGAAGCTAACTCGTTTGTTTAGTCTGCATTTGAAGCTATATCACTCATATCCCAAGTGTTTGATGCTGAATCAAGTGTTGCATGGATTTGAAGCTGAACCTTCTACATCGCATTGATTTGAAGCAAAATCATGTGTTTCGCTTGGATATGAAGCTAACTCGTCTGTTTAGTCTGCATTTGAAGCTAATCATTTATACCGCAAGAATCTGAAAGTAAATCATATGTGTCGCATTGATTTGAAGCTCAACCTTCTACATCGCATTGATTTGAATCTAAATCATGTGTTTCGCTTGGATACGAAGCTAACTCGTTTGTTTAGTCTGCATTTGAAGCTAATCTCTTATATCGCAAGAATCTGAAACTAAATCATTTGTGTCGCATGTATTTGAAGCTAAACCTTCTACATCGCATTGATTTGAAGCTAAATCCTGTGTTTCGCTCGGATATGAAGCTAACTCGTTTGTTCAGCCTTGGATTTGAAACTATATCACTTATATTGCAAGTATCTGATGCTAAATCATTTGTGTCGCATGGATTTGAATCTAAACCTTCTACATAGCATTGATTTGAAGCTTAATCATGTGTTTTGCATAAATTTGAAGCTAACTCGTTTGTTTCGTCTGCATTTGAAGCTATATCACTTATATCGCAAGTATCTGAAGCTAAATCATTTGTTTCGCATGGATTTGAAGCTAAACCTTCTACAGCGCATTGATTTGAAGCTAAATCATGTGTTTCGCTTGAATTTGAAGCTAACTCGTTTGTTTAGTCCGCATTTGAAGCTATATCACTCATATCCCAAGTGTTTGATGCTAAATCAATTGTTTTGCATGGATTTGAAGCTAAACCTTCTACATCGGATTGATTTGAAGCTAAATCATGTGTTTCGCTTGGATACGAAGTTAACTCGTTTGTTTAGTCTGCATTTGAAGCTAATCACTTATACCGCAAGAATCTGAAAGTTAATCATATGTATCGCATGGATTTGAAGCTAAACCTTGTACATCGCATTGATTTGAAGCTAAATCATGAGTTTCGCTCGGATATGAAGCAAACTCGTTTGTTTAGTCTGCATTTGAAGCTATATCACTTATATCGCAAGTATCTGAAGCTGAATCATTTGTGTCGCATGGATTTGAAGCTAAACCTTCTACGTAGCATTCATTTGAAGGTTAATCATGTGTTTTGCATGGATTTCAAACTAGCTCGTTTGATTCCACTGTATTTTAAGCTACATCACTTATATCGCAAGCATCTGAAGCTAAATCATTGGTTTCGCATGGATTTGATGCTAAACCTTCTACATCGAATAGATTTGAAGCTAAATAATGTGTTTCGCTTGAATTTGAAGCTAACTCGTTTGTTTACTCTGCATTTGAAACTAATTTCATTATATCGCAAGAATCTGAAACTAAATCATTTGTGTCGCATGGATTTGAAGCTAAACCTTCTACATCGGATTGATTTGAAGCTAAATCATGTGTTTCGATTGGATATGAAGCTAACACGTTTGTTTAATCTGCATTTGTAGCTATATCACTTATATCGCAAGTATCTGAAGCTAAATCATTTGTGTCGCACGGATTTGAAGCTAAACATTCACCATCGTATTGATTTGCAGCTGAATCATGTGTTTCGCATGGACTTGAAGCTAACTCGATTGTTTCGCTTGCAGCTGAAGCTATATCACCTATATCCCAAGTGTTTGATGCAAAATCAATTGTTTCGCATGGATTTGAAGCTAAACCTTCTACATCGCATTTATTTGATGCTAAATCATGTGATTCTCTTGGATTTGAAGCTAACTCGTTTGTTTCGACTGCACTTGAAGCTATATCACTTATATCCCAAGTGTTTGAAGCTAAATCATGTGTTTCACTTGGATATGAATCTAACTCGTTTGTTTAATTTGCATTTGAAGCTATATCACTTATATCGCAAGTATCTGAAACTAAATCATTTGTGTCGCATGGATTTGAATCTAAACCTTCTACATAGCATTGACTTGAAGCTTAATCATGTGTTTTGCGTGGATTTGAAGCTAACTCGTTTGTTTCGACTGCATTTGAAGCTATATCACTTATATCCCAAGTGTTTGAAGCTAAATCATTTGTTTCGCCTGGATTTGAAGCTAAACCTCCTACATCGCATTTATTTGATGCCAAATCATGTGATTCTCTTGGATTTGAAGCTAACTCGTTTGTTTCGACTGCACTTGAAGCTATATCACTTATATCCCAAGTGTTTGAAGCTAAATCACTTGTGTCGCTAGGATTTGAAGCTAAACCTTCTATATCGCATTGATTTGAAGCTAAATCATGTGATTCGCTTGGATTTGAAGCTAACTCGTTTGTTTCGCCTGCATTTGATGCTATATCACTTATATCGCAAGTATTTGAAGCAAAATCATTCGTGTTGCATGGATTTGAAGCTAAACCTTCTACATTGTATTGATTTGAAGCTAAATCATGTGTTTCGCTTGGATATGAAGCTAACTCTTTTGTTTCGTCTGCATTTGAAGCTACATCATTTATATCGCAAGTATCTGAACCTAAATCATTTGTTTCGCATGTATTTGAAGCTAAACCTTCTACATCGAATTGATTTGCAGCTAAATCATTTGTTTTGCATGGATTTGAAGCTAAATCGTTAGTATCGCCTGCATTTGAAGCTTTATCACTTGTATCGCAAGTATTTTAAGAAAAATCATTTGTTTCGCATGGATTTGAAGCTATCTCGTTTGTTTCGACTGTATTTGAAGCTACATCAATTATATCGCAAGAATTGAAGCAAAATCATTCGTGTTGCATGGATTTGAAGCTAAACCATCTACATCGTATTGATTTGAAGCTAAATCATGTGTTTCGCTTGGATATGAAGCTAACTCGTTTGTTTCGTCTGCATTTGAAGCTACATCATTTATATCGCAAGTATCTGAACCTAAATCATTTGTTTCGCATGTATTTGAAGCTAAACCTTCTACATCGAATTGATTTGCAGCTAAATCATTTCTTTTGCATGGATTTGAAGCTAAATCGTTAGTATCGCCTGCATTTGAAGCTTTATCACTTGTATCGCAAGTATTTTAAGAAAAATCATTTGTTTCGCATGGATTTGAAGCTAAACCTTCTACATCGTATTGATTTTAAGCTAAATCATGTGTTTCGCTTGGATATGAAGCTAACTCATTTGTTTAGTCTGCATTTGAAGCTAATCACTTATACAGCAAGTATCTGAAGCTAAATCATTTGTGTCGCATGGATTTGAAGCTAAGCCTTCTACTTCGCATTGATTTGAAGCTAAGTCATGTGTTTCGCATGCATTTGAAGCTAACTCGTTTGTTTCGCATGCAGTTGAAGCTAAATCATGTTTATCACATCTATCTGAAGATAAACCATTTGTGTCGCATTGATTTGAAGCTAAATCATGTGATTCGCATACAGCTGAAGCTATCTCACCTATATCCCAAGTGTTTGAAGCTCAATCATTTGTTTCGCATGGATTTGAAGCAAAACCTCCTAAATTGCATTGATTTGAAGCTAAATTATGTGATTCGCTTGGATTTGAAGCTAACTCGTTTGTTTCGCCTGCATTTGATGCTATATCACTTATATCGCAAGTATTTGAAGCAAAATCATTCGTGTTGCATGGATTTGAAGCTAAACCTTCTACATTGTATTGATTTGAAGCTAAATCATGTGTTTCGCTTGGATATGAAGCTAACTCTTTTGTTTCGTCTGCATTTGAAGCTACATCATTTATATCGCAAGTATCTGAACCTAAATCATTTGTTTCGCATGTATTTGAAGCTAAACCTTCTACATCGAATTGATTTGCAGCTAAATCATTTGTTTTGCATGGATTTGAAGCTAAATCGTTAGTATCGCCTGCATTTGAAGCTTTATCACTTGTATCGCAAGTATTTTAAGAAAAATCATTTGTTTCGCATGGATTTGAAGCTATCTCGTTTGTTTCGACTGTATTTGAAGCTACATCAATTATATCGCAAGAATTGAAGCAAAATCATTCGTGTTGCATGGATTTGAAGCTAAACCATCTACATCGTATTGATTTGAAGCTAAATCATGTGTTTCGCTTGGATATGAAGCTAACTCGTTTGTTTCGTCTGCATTTGAAGCTACATCATTTATATCGCAAGTATCTGAACCTAAACCATTTGTGTCGCATTGATTTGATGCTAAATCATGTGATTCGCATACAGCTGAAGCTATATCACCTATATCCCAAGTGTTTGAAGCTCAATCATTTGTTTCGCATGGATTTGAAGGAAAACCTTCTAAATCGCATTGATTTGTAGCTAAATCATGTGATTCGCTTGGATTTGAAGCTAACTCGTTTGTTTTGTCTGCATTTGAAGCTATATCACTTATATCGCAAGTGTTTGAAGCTAAATCATTTGTTTTGCATGGATTTGAAGCTAAACCTTCTACATCGCATTGATTTGAAGCTAATCCTTCTACATCGCATTGATTTGAAGCTAAATCATTTGTTTGGCATGGATTTGAAGCAAAACCTTCTACATCGCATTGATTTGAAGCTAAATCATGTGTTTCGCATGTATTTGAATCTAACTCGTTTGTTTCGTATGCAGTTGATGCTAAATCATATATATCACAAGTATCTGAATCTAAACCATTTGTTTCGCATGAATTTGAATCTAAGTCATGTTTTTCGCATGAATTTGAACCTAAATCTTGTCTTTAGCATGCATTTCAAGCTAAATCATGAGTTTCGCAATGATTTGAAGCTAACTAGTTTGTTTCGCCTGCATTTGAATCTACACCACTTATATCACAAGTATCTGATGCTAAATCATTTGTTTCGCATGGATTTGAAGCTAAACCATTTGTTTCGCATGAATTTGAACCTAAATCTTGTCCGTCGCATGCATTTGAAGCTTAATCATGTGTTTTGCATGGATTTGAAGCAAAACCTTCTACATCGCATTAATTTGAAGCTAAACCTTCTACATCGCATTAATTTGAAGCTAAACCTTCTACATGGCATTGATTTGAAGCTAAATCTTGTGTATCGCATGGATTTGAAGCTAAACCTTCTACATCGCATTGATGTGAAGCTAAATCTTGTGCATCGCATGGATTTGGAGCTAACTCGTTTGTTTCTCCTCCATTTGAAGCTATATCACTTATATCGCAAGTATCTGAAGCTAAATCATTTGTTTCGCATGTATTTGAAGCTAAACCTTCCACATCGAATTGATTTGCAGCTAAATCATTTGTTTTGCATGGATTTGAAGCTAAATCGTTAGTATCGCCTGCATTTGAAGCTTTATCACTTGTATCGCAAGTAGTTTAAGAAAAATCATTTGTTTCGCATGGATTTGAAGCTATCTCGTTTGTTTCGACTGTATTTGAAGCTACATCAATTATATCGCAAGAATTGAAGCAAAATCATTCGTGTTGCATGGATTTGAAGCTAAACCATCTACATCGTACTGATTTGAAGCTAAATCATGTGTTTCGCTTGGATATGAAGCTAACTCGTTTGTTTCGTCTGCATTTGAAGCTACATCATTTATATCGCAAGTATCTGAACCTAAATCATTTGTTTCGCATGTATTTGAAGCTAAACCTTCTACATCGAATTGATTTGCAGCTAAATCATTTGTTTTGCATGGATTTGAAGCTAAATCGTTAGTATCGCCTGCATTTGAAGCTTTATCACTTGTATCGCAAGTATTTTAAGAAAAATCATTTGTTTCGCATGGATTTGAAGCTAAACCTTCTACATCGTATTGATTTTAAGCTAAATCATGTGTTTCGCTTGGATATGAAGCTAACTCATTTGTTTAGTCTGCATTTGAAGCTAATCACTTATACAGCAAGTATCTGAAGCTAAATCATTTGTGTCGCATGGATTTGAAGCTAAGCCTTCTACTTCGCATTGATTTGAAGCTAAGTCATGTGTTTCGCATGCATTTGAAGCTAACTCGTTTGTTTCGCATGCAGTTGAAGCTAAATCATGTTTATCACATCTATCTGAAGCTAAACCATTTGTGTCGCATTGATTTGAAGCTAAATCATGTGATTCGCATACAGCTGAAGCTATCTCACCTATATCCCAAGTGTTTGAAGCTCAATCATTTGTTTCGCATGGATTTGAAGCAAAACCTCCTAAATCGCATTGATTTGAAGCTAAATTATGTGATTCGCTTGGATTTGAAGTTAACTCGTTTGTTTCGTCTGCATTTGAAGCTATATCACTTATATCGCAAGTGTTTGAAGCTAAATCATTTGTTTTGCATGGATTTGAAGCTAAACATTCTACATCGCATTGATTTGAAGCTAATCCTTCTACATCGCATTGATTTGAAGCTAAATCATTTGTTTGGCATGGATTTGAAGCAAAACCTTCTACATCGCATTGATTTGAAGCTTAATCATGCGTTTTGCATGGATTTGAAGCTAACTCGTTTGTTTCGACTGCATTTGAAGCTATATCACTTATATTCCAAGAGTTTGAAGCTAAATCATGTGTATCGCATGGATTTTGATGCCAACTCGTTTGATTCGTCTGCATTTGAAGATATATCAGTTATATCCCAAGTGATTGAAGCTAAATCATTTGTTTCGCATGGATTTGAAGTTAAATCTTCTACATCGCATAGATTTGAAGCTAAATCGTTTGTTTCGCCTGGATTTGAAGCTAAACCTTCTACATCGCATTTATTTGAAGCTAAGTCATGTGATTCTCTTGGATTCGTAGCTAACTCGTTTGTTTCGACTGCACTTGAAGCTATATCACTTATAGCCCAAGTGTTTGAAGCTAAATCATTTGTTTCGCATGGATTTGAAGCTAAACCTTCTACATAGCATTGATTTGAAGCTAAATCATGTGTTTCGCTTGGATATGAAGCTAACTCGTTTGTTTAGTCGCATTGGAAGCTGTATCACTTATATCGCAAGTATCTGATGCTAAATCGTTTGTGTCGCATGGATTTGAATCTAAACCTTCTACATAGCCTTGATTTGAAGCTTAAACATGTGTTTTGCATGGATTTGAAGCTAACTCGTTTGTTTCGATTGCATTTGAAGCTATATCACTTATATCCCAAGTGTTTGTAGCTAAATCATTTGTTTCGCCTGGATTTGATGCTAAACCTTCTACCTCGCATTGATTTACTTCTGAATCATGTGATTCGCATAGATTTGAAGCCAACTCGTTTGTTTCGTCTGATTTGAAGCTATATCACTTCTGTCCCAAGAGTTTGAATCTAAATCATGTGTATCGCATGGATTTTGATGCCAACTCCTTTGATTCGTCTGCATTTGAAGATATATCAGTTATATCCCAAGTGATTGAAGCTAAATCATTTGTTTCGCATGGATTTGAAGTTAAATCTTCTACATCGCATAGATTTGAAGCTAAATCGTTTGTTTCGCCTGGATTTGAAGCTAAACCTTCTACATCGCATTTATTTGAAGCTAAGTCATGTGATTCTCTTGGATTCGTAGCTAACTCGTTTGTTTCGACTGCAATTGAAGCTAAATCTTGTTTATCGCATGTATCTGAAGCTAAACCATTTCTTTCGCATGGATTTGAAGCTAAACCTTCTACATCGCATTGATTTGAAGCAAAATCATGAGTTTCGCTTGAATTTGATGCTAAACCTTCTACATCGCATTGATTTGAAGCTAAATCATGTGTTTCGCTTGGATATGAAGCTAACTCGTTTGTTTAGTCGCATTGGAAGCTGTATCACTTATATCGCAAGTATCTGAAGCTAAACCATTTGTGTAGCATGGATTTGAAACTAAACCTTCTACATAGCATTGACTTGAAGATTAATCATGCGTTTTGCATGGATTTGAAGCTAACTCGTTTGTTTCGACTGCATTTGAAGCTATATCACTTACATTCCAAGAGTTTGAAGCTAAATCATGTGTATCGCATGGATTTTGATGCCAACTCGTTTGATTCGTCTGCATTTGAAGATATATCAGTTATATCCCAAGTGATTGAAGCTAAATCATTTGCTTCGCATGGAGTTGAAGTTAAATCTTCTACATCGCATAGATTTGAAGCTAAATCGTTTGTTTCGCCTGGATTTGAAGCTAAACCTTCTACATCGCATTTATTTGAAGCTAAATCGTGTGATTCTCTTGGATTCGTAGCTAACTCATTTGTATCTTCTGCACTTGAAGCTATATCACTTATATCGCAAGGATCTGAAGCTAGCTCATTTGTATCATATGGATTTGAAGCTAAACTTTCTACATCGCATTGATTTTCAGCTAAATCATGTGTTTGACTTGGATATGAATCTAACTCGTTTGTTTAATTTGCATTAGAAGCTATATCACTTATATCGCAAGTATCTGAAGCTAAATCATTTGTGTCGCATGGATTTGAAGCTAAACCTTCTACATCGCATTGATTTGAAGCTAAATCATGAGTTTCGCGTGAATTTGAAGCTAAATCTTCTATATCTCATTGATTTGAAGCTAAATCATGTGTTTCGCTCGTATTTGAAGCCAACTCGTTTGTTTCGTCTGCATTTGATGCTATATCACTTACATCGCAAGTATCTGATGCTAAATCATTTGTTTCGCATGGATTTGAAGGTAAACCTTCTACATCGCATTGATTTGCAGCTGAATCATGTGATTCGCATAGATTTGAAGCTAATTCGTCCGTTTCGCCTGCATTTGAAGCTATATCATTTATATCAAAAGTATTTCAAGCTAAATCATTTGTTTCGTCTGGATGTGATGCTAAATCTTCTACATAGCATTGATTTGAAGCTCAGTCATGTGTTTTGCATGGATTTGAAGCTAACTCGATTGTATCGACTGCATTTGAAGCTATATCACTTATATCCCAAGTGTTTGATACGAAATCATTTTTGTCGCATGGATTTGAATCTAAACCTTCTACATAGCATTGATTTGAAGCTTAATCATGTGTTTTGCATTGATTTGAAGTTAACTCGTATGTTTTCCCTACATTTGAAGCTACATCACTCATATCGCAAGTATCTGAAGCTAAATCATTTGTGTCGCGTGGATTTTTAGCTAAACCTTCTACATAGCATTGATTTGAAGCTCAATCATGTGTTTTGCCTGGATTTGAAGCTAACACGTTTGTATCGACTGCATTTGAAGCTATATCACATATGTCCCAAGTGTTTGAAGCTCAATTATTTATTTCGCATGGATTTGAAGGTAAAACTTCTACATCGCATTGATTTGAAGCTAAATCATGTGTTTCGCTCGGATATGAAGGTAACTCGTTTGTTTAGTCCGCATTTGAAGCTATATCACTTATATCGGAAGTATCTGAAGCTGAATCATTTTTGTCGCATGGATTTGAATCTAAACCTTCTACATAGCATTGATTTGAAGCTTAATCATGTGTTTTGCATGGATTTGAAGCTAACTCGTATGTTTTCCCTGCAGTTGAAGCCACATCACTTATATCGCAAGTATCTGAAGCTAAATCATTTGTGTCGCATGGATTTTTAGCTAAACCATCTACATAGCATTGATTTGAAGCTCAATCATGTGTTTTGCATGGATTTGAAGCTAACTCGTTTGTATCGACTGCATTTGAAGCTATATTACTTATATCCCAAGTGTTTGAAGCTAAATCATTTGTTTCGCATGGATTTGGAGCTAAACCTTCTACATCGCATTGATTTGCAGCTAAATCATGTGTTTCGCATGGATTTGAAACTAACTCGTTTATTTCGTCTGCATTTGAAGCTATATCACTTATTTCGCAAGTATCTGAAGCTAGCTCATTTGTATCATGTGGATTTGAAGCGAAACCTTCTACATCGCATTGATTTCCAGCTAAATCATGTGTTTCGCATGGATTTGAAGCTAACTCGTTTGTTTCGTCTGCATTTGAATCTATATCACTTATATCGCAATTATCTGAAGCTAAATCATTTGTTTCGCATGGATTTGAAGCTAAACCTTCAACATCGCATTGATTTCAAGCAAAATCATTTATATGGCATGGATTTTGAAGCTAACTCGTCTGATTCTTCTGCATCTGAAGCAGTATCACTAATATCCCAAGTGTTTGAATCTACATCATTTGTTTCGCATGGATTTGAATCTAAGTCATGTTTTTCGCATGAATTTGAACCTAAATCTTGTCTTTAGCATGCATTTCAAGCTAAATCATGAGTTTCGCAATGATTTGAAGCTAACTAGTTTGTTTCGCCTGCATTTGAATCTACACCACTTATATCACAAGTATCTGATGCTAAATCATTTGTTTCGCATGGATTTGAAGCTAAACCATTTGTTTCGCATGAATTTGAACCTAAATCTTGTCCGTCGCATGCATTTGAAGCTTAATCATGTGTTTTGCATGGATTTGAAGCAAAACCTTCTACATCGCATTAATTTGAAGCTAAACCTTCTACATCGCATTAATTTGAAGCTAAACCTTCTACATGGCATTGATTTGAAGCTAAATCTTGTGTATCGCATGGATTTGAAGCTAAACCTTCTACATCGCATTGATTTGAAGCTAAATCATGTGATTCGCTTGGATTTGAAGCTAACTCGTTTGTTTCGCCTGCATTTGATGCTATATCACTTATATCGCAAGTATTTGAAGCAAAATCATTCGTGTTGCATGGATTTGAAGCTAAACCTTCTACATTGTATTGATTTGAAGCTAAATCATGTGTTTCGCTTGGATATGAAGCTAACTCTTTTGTTTCGTCTGCATTTGAAGCTACATCATTTATATCGCAAGTATCTGAACCTAAATCATTTGTTTCGCATGTATTTGAAGCTAAACCTTCCACATCGAATTGATTTGCAGCTAAATCATTTGTTTTGCATGGATTTGAAGCTAAATCGTTAGTATCGCCTGCATTTGAAGCTTTATCACTTGTATCGCAAGTAGTTTAAGAAAAATCATTTGTTTCGCATGGATTTGAAGCTATCTCGTTTGTTTCGACTGTATTTGAAGCTACATCAATTATATCGCAAGAATTGAAGCAAAATCATTCGTGTTGCATGGATTTGAAGCTAAACCATCTACATCGTATTGATTTGAAGCTAAATCATGTGTTTCGCTTGGATATGAAGCTAACTCGTTTGTTTCGTCTGCATTTGAAGCTACATCATTTATATCGCAAGTATCTGAACCTAAATCATTTGTTTCGCATGTATTTGAAGCTAAACCTTCTACATCGAATTGATTTGCAGCTAAATCATTTGTTTTGCATGGATTTGAAGCTAAATCGTTAGTATCGCCTGCATTTGAAGCTTTATCACTTGTATCGCAAGTATTTTAAGAAAAATCATTTGTTTCGCATGGATTTGAAGCTAAACCTTCTACATCGTATTGATTTTAAGCTAAATCATGTGTTTCGCTTGGATATGAAGCTAACTCATTTGTTTAGTCTGCATTTGAAGCTAATCACTTATACAGCAAGTATCTGAAGCTAAATCATTTGTGTCGCATGGATTTGAAGCTAAGCCTTCTACTTCGCATTGATTTGAAGCTAAGTCATGTGTTTCGCATGCATTTGAAGCTAACTCGTTTGTTTCGCATGCAGTTGAAGCTAAATCATGTTTATCACATCTATCTGAAGCTAAACCATTTGTGTCGCATTGATTTGAAGCTAAATCATGTGACTCGCATACAGCTGAAGCTATCTCACCTATATCCCAAGTGTTTGAAGCTCAATCATTTGTTTCGCATGGATTTGAAGCAAAACCTCCTAAATCGCATTGATTTGAAGCTAAATCATGTTATTGGCTTGGATTTGAAGCTAACTCGTTTGTTTCGTCTGCATTTGAAGCTATATCACTTATATCGCAAGTGTTTGAAGCTAAATCATTTGTTTTGCATGGATTTGAAGCTAAACCTTCTACATCGCATTGATTTGAAGCTAATCCTTCTACATCGCATTGATTTGAAGCTAAATCATTTGTTTGGCATGGATTTGAAGCAAAACCTTCTACATCGCATTGATTTGAAGCTTAATCATGCGTTTTGCATGGATTTGAAGCTAACTCGTTTGTTTCGACTGCATTTGAAGCTATATCACTTATATTCCAAGAGTTTGAAGCTAAATCATGTGTATCGCATGGATTTTGATGCCAACTCGTTTGATTCGTCTGCATTTGAAGATATATCAGTTATATCCCAAGTGATTGAAGCTAAATCATTTGTTTCGCATGGATTTGAAGTTAAATCTTCTACATCGCATAGATTTGAAGCTAAATCGTTTGTTTCGCCTGGATTTGAAGCTAAACCTTCTACATCGCATTTATTTGAAGCTAAGTCATGTGATTCTCTTGGATTCGTAGCTAACTCGTTTGTTTCGACTGCACTTGAAGCTATATCACTTATAGCCCAAGTGTTTGAAGCTAAATCATTTGTTTCGCATGGATTTGAAGCTAAACCTTCTACATAGCATTGATTTGAAGCTAAATCATGTGTTTCGCTTGGATATGAAGCTAACTCGTTTGTTTAGTCGCATTGGAAGCTGTATCACTTATATCGCAAGTATCTGATGCTAAATCGTTTGTGTCGCATGGATTTGATGCTAAACCTTCTACCTCGCATTGATTTACTTCTGAATCATGTGATTCGCATAGATTTGAAGCTAAATCGTTTGTTTCGCCTGGATTTGAAGCTAAACCTTCTACATCGCATTTATTTGAAGCTAAGTCATGTGATTCTCTTGGATTCGTAGCTAACTCGTTTGTTTCGACTGCAATTGAAGCTAAATCTTGTTTATCGCATGTATCTGAAGCTAAACCATTTGTTTCGCATGGATTTGAAGCTAAACCTTCTACATCGCATTGATTTGAAGCAAAATCATGAGTTTCGCTTGAATTTGATGCTAAACCTTCTACATCGCATTGATTTGAAGCTAAATCGTGTGTTTCGCTTGGATATGAAGCTAACTCGTTTGTTTAGTCGCATTGGAAGCTGTATCACTTATATCGCAAGTATCTGAAGCTAAACCATTTGTGTAGCATGGATTTGAAACTAAACCTTCTACATAGCATTGATTTGAAGCTCAATCATGTGTTTTGCATGGATTTGAAGCTAACTCGTTTGTATCGACTGCATTTGAAGCTATATCACTTATATCCCAAGTGTTTGAAGCTAAATCATTTGTTTCGCATGGATTTGGAGCTAAACCTTCTACATCGCATTGATTTGCAGCTAAATCATGTGTTTCGCATGGATTTGAAACTAACTCGTTTTTTTCGTCTGCATTTGAAGCTATATCACTTATTTCGCAAGTATCTGAAGCTAAATCATTTGTGTCGCATGGATTTGAAGCTAAGCCTTCTACTTCGCATTGACTTGAAGCTAAATCATTTGTTTCGCATAGATTTGAAACTAACACGTTTGTTTCGTCTGCATTTGAATGTATATCACTCATATCCCAAGTGTTTGATGCTAAATCATTTGTGTCGCATGGATTTGAAGCTAAACATTCTACATCGCAGTGATTTGAAGCTTAATCATGTGTTTTACATTGATTTGAAGTTAATTCGTATGTTTTCCCTACATTTGAAGCTACATCACTTATATCGCAAGTATCTGAAGCTAAATCATTTGTGTCGCGTGGATTTTTAGCTAAACCTCCTACATAGCATTGATTTGAAGCTCAATCATGTGTTTTGCCTGGATTTGAAGCTAACACGTTTGTATCGACTGCATTTGAAGCTATATCACATATGTCCCAAGTGTTTGAAGCTAAATTATTTGTTTCGCATGGATTTGAAGGTAAAACTTCTACATCGCATTGATTTGAAGCTAAATCATGTGTTTCGCTCGGATATGAAGGTAACTCGTTTGTTTAGTCTGCATTTGAAGCTATATCACTTATATCGGAAGTATCTGAAGCTGAATCATTTTTGTCGCATGGATTTGAATCTAAACCTTCTACATAGCATTTATTTGAACCTTAATCATGTGTTTTGCATGGATTTGAAGCTAACTCGTATGTTTTCCCTGCAGTTGAAGCTACATCACTTATATCGCAAGTATCTGAAGCTAAATCATTAGTGTCGCATGGATTTTTAGATAAACCTTCTACATAGCATTGATTTGAAGCTCAATCATGTGTTTTGCATGGATTTGAAGCTAACTCGTTTGTATCGACTGCATTTGAAGCTATATTACTTATAACCCAAGTGTTTGAAGCTAAATCATTTGTTTCGCATGGATTTGGAGCTAAACCTTCTACATCGCATTGATTTGCAGCTAAATCATGTGTTTCGCATGGATTTGAAACTAACTCGTTTATTTCGTCTGCATTTGAAGCTATATCACTTATTTCGCAAGTATCTGAAGCTAGCTCATTTGTATCATGTGGATTTGAAGCGAAACCTTCTACATCGCATGGATTTAAAGCTACATCATGTGTTTCGCATGGATTTGAAGCTAAACATTCTCCATCGCATTGTTTTGCAGCTGAATCGTGTGTTTCGCATGGACTTGAAGCTAACTCGTTTGTTTCGCATGCAGCTGAACCTGTATCACCTATATCCCAAGTGTTTGAAGCTCAATCATTTGTGTAGCATGGATTTGAAGGTAAACCTTCTACATCGCATTGATTTGCAGATGAATCATGTGATTCGCATAGATTTGAAGCTAATTCGTCCGTTTCGCCTGCATTTGTAGCTATATCATTTATATCGCAAGTATTTGAAGGTAAATCATTTGTTTCGTCTGGATTTGATGCTAAATCTTATACATAACATTGATTTGAAGCTCAATCATGTGTTTTGCATGGATTTGAAGCTAACTCGATTGTATCGACTGCATTTGAAGCTATATCACTTATATCCCAAGTGTTTGAAGCTAAATCATTTGTTTCGCATGGATTTGAATGTAAACCTTCTACATCGCATTGATTTGCAGATGAATCATGTGATTCCCATAGATTTGAAGCTAATTCGTCCGTTTCGCCTGCATTTGTAGCTATATCATTTATATCGCAAGTATTTGAAGGTAAATCATTTGTTTCGTCTGGATTTGATGCTAAATCTTATACATAACATTGATTTGAAGCTCAATCATGTGTTTTGCATGGATTTGGAGCTAACTCGATTGTATGGACTGCATTTGAAGCTATATCACTTATATCCCAAGTGTTTGAAGCTAAATCATTTGTTTCGCATGGATTTGAAGCTAAACCTTCTACATCGCATTGATTTGAAGCTAAATCATGAGTTTCGCTTGAATTTGAAGCTAAACCTTCTACATCGCATTGATTTGAAGTTAAATCATGTGTTTCGCTTGTTTTTGAAGCAAACTCGTTCGTTTCGTCTGAATTTGAAGCTATATCACTTTTATAGCAAGTATCTGAAGCTAAATCATTTGTGTCGCATGGATTTGAAGCTAAGCCTTCAACTTCGCATCGATTTGAAGCTAAGTCATGAGTTTCGCTTTAATATGAAGCTAACTCGTTTGTTTCGTCTGCATCTGAAGCTATGTCACTTATATCGCAAGTATCTGATGAAAAAAATTTGTTTCGTCTAGATTTGAAGCTAAACCTTCTACATCGGATTGATTTGAAGCTAAATCATGTGTTTCGCTTGGATATGAAGCTAACTCGTTTGCTTCGTCTGCCTTTGAAGCTATATCACTTATATCGCAAGTATCTGATGCTAAATCATTTGTTTCGCCTGGATTTGAAGCTAAACCTTCTACATCGCATTGATTTGCAGCTAAATCATGTGTTTCGCTCGAATTTGAAGCTAAATCATCTACATCGCATTGATTTGAAGCTAAATCATGTGTTTTGCTTGTATTTGAAGCTAACTAGTTCGTTTCGTCTGCATTTGAAGCTATATCACTTATATCGCAAGTATCTGATGCTAAATCATTTGTTTCGCATGGATTTGAAGGTAATCCTCCTACATGGCATTGATTTGCAGCTAAATCACGTCATTCAAATAGATTTGAAGCTAACTCGTTCGTTTCGCCTGCATTTGTAGCTATATCATTTATATCGCAAGTATTTGAAGCTAAATCATTTGTTCCGCATGGATTTGAAGCTAAGCCTTCTACATCGCATTGACTTGAAGCTAAACCATTTGTCTCGCATAGAGTTGAAGCTAACACGTTTGTTTTGTTAGCATTTGTAGCTATATCACTCATATCCCAAGTGTTTGATGCTAAATCATTTGTTTCGCATGGATTTGAAGCTAAACTTTCTAAATCGGATTGATTTGAAACTAAATCATATGTTTCGCTTGGATATAAAGCTAACTGGTTTGTTTAGTCTGCATTCGAAGCTATATCACTTATATCGCAAGTATCTGAAACTAAATCATTTGTTTCGCATGGATTTGAATCTTACCCTTTTACTTCGCATGGATATAAAGCTAAATAATGTGTTCCGCTTGTATTTGAAGCTAACTCGTTTGTTCCGTCTGCATCTGAAGCTATGTCACTTATATCGCAAGTATCTGATGCTAAATCACTTGTTTCGCCTGGATTTGAAGCTAAACATTCTACATCGCATTGATTTGCAGCTAAATCATGTGTTTCGCATGGATTTGAAGCTAACTCGTTCGTTTCGCCTGCATTCCATGCCATATCACTTATATCGCAAGTATCTGAAGCTAAATCATTTGTGTCGCATGGATTTGAAGTTAAACCTACTACATAGCATTGATTTGAAGCTCAATCATGTGTTTTGCATGGATTTGAAGCTAACTCGATTGTTTCGACTGTATTTGAAGCTATATCACCCATATCCCAAGTGTTTGAAGCTCAATCATTTGTGTCGCATGGATTTGAAGCTAAACCTTCTACATCCCATTGATTTTAATCTAAATCATGTTTTTCGCTTGTATTTGAAGCTAACTCGTTTCTTTGGACTGCATTTGAAGCTATATCACTTATATCGCAAGTGTTTGAAGATAATTCATTAGTATCGCATGGATTTGAAGCTAAACCTTCCACATCGCATTGATTTGAAGCTAAATCATGAGTTTCGCTTGGTTTTGAAGATAAATCTTCTACTTCGCATTGATGTGCAGCTAAATCATGTGTTTCGCATGGATTTGAAACTAACTCGTTCGTTTCGCCTGCATTTGATGCTATATCACTTATATCGCAAGTATCTGAAGCTAAATCATTTGTGTCGCATGGATTTGAAGCTAAACCTTCTATTACACATTGATTTAAAGCTAAACCATGTGTTTAGCTTGGATTTGAAGCGAACTCGTTTGTTTCGCCTGCATTTGATGCTGAATCATGTATATCCCAAGTATTTGAAGCTAAACAATTTGTTTCGCATGGATTCGAAGTTAAGCCTTCAACTTCGCATTGATTTTAAGCTAAATCATCTGTTTTGCATGGATTTAAAGCTAACTCGTTTGTTTCTATTCAGTTGAAGCTAAATCATGTATATCACGGGTATTTGATGCAAAACCATTTGTTTCGCATGGATTCGAAGATAAGCCTTCTACTTCGCATTGATTTGAAGCTAAATCATGTGTTTCGCATGGATTTGAAGCTAATTCGTTAGTTTTGCATGCTGTTGAATATAAATCATTTATATCACAAGTATTTGAAGCTAAACAAATTGTTTCGCATGGATTCGAAGATCTGCCTTCTACTTCGCATTGATTTGAAGCTAAACCATTTTTTCACATGGATTCGAAGATCTGCCTCCTACTTCGCATTGATTTGAAGCAAAATCATGTGTTTCGCATGGATTGGAAGCTAACTCGTTTGTTTCGCATGCATTTGAAGCTAAATCATGCACAGCACAAGTATTTGAAGCTGAACCACTTGTTTCGCATGGATTTGAAAATAAGCCTTTTACTTCGCATTGATTTGAAGTTAAATCATGTGTTTCGCATGGAGTTGAAGCTAACTCGTTTGTTTCGCCTGCATTTCAAGCTATATCACTTATATTCACAAGTATGTGAAGCTAAATCATTCGTTTCGCATGGATTCGAAGATCAGCCGTCTACTACGCATTGATTTGAAGATAAATCATGTGTTTCGCTTGGATTTGAAGCGAAATCGTTTGCTTCGCCTGCATTTGAAGCTGAATCATGTATATCCCAAGTATTTGAAGCTAAACAATTTGTTTCGCATGGATTCGAAGATAAGCCTTCTACTTCGAATTGATTTTAAGCTAAATCATATGTTTCGCATGGATTTAAACCTAACTCGTTTGTTTCGCATACTGTTGAAGCTAAATCATGTATATTACAAGTATTTGGAGCTAAACCATCTGTTTCGTGTGGATTCGAAGATCAGCCTTCTACTTCGCATTGATTTGCAGTTAAATCATATGTTTCGCATGGATTTGAAGCTACCTCTTTTGTTTCGCAAGCAGATGGAGCTAAATCATGTATATCACACATATTTGAAGCTAATCATGTGTTCCGCCTGGATTCAAATATAAGCCTTCTGCTTCGCATTGATTAGAAGTTAAGTTATGTGTTTCGCTTTAATATGAAGCAAACTCGTTTGTTTCGTCTGCATCTGATGCTATGTCACTTATATCGCAAGTATCTGATGCTAAATCATTTGTTTCGCCTGGATTTGAAGCTAAACCTTCTACATCGCATTGATTTGCAGCTAAATCATGTGTTTCGCTCGAATTTGAAGCTAAATCATCTACATCGCATTGATTTGAAGCTAAATCATGTGTTTTGCTTGTATTTGAAGCTAACTAGTTCGTTTCGTCTGCATTTGAAGCTATATCACTTATTTCGCAAGTATCTGATGCTAAATCATTTGTTTCGCATGGATTTGAAGGTAATCCTTCTACATGGCATTGATTTGCAGCTAAATCACGTCATTCAAATAGATTTGAAGCTAACTCGTTCGTTTCGCCTGCATTTGTAGCTATATCATTTATATCGCAAGTATTTGAAGCTAAATCATTTGTTCCGCATGGATTTGAAGCTAAGCCTTCTACATCGCATTGACTTGAAGCTAAACCATTTGTCTCGCATAGAGTTGAAGCTAACACGTTTGTTTGGTTAGCATTTGTAGCTATATCACTCATATCCCAAGTGTTTGATGCTAAATCATTTGTTTCGCATGGATTTGAAGCTAAACTTTCTAAATCGGATTGATTTGAAACTAAATCATATGTTTCGCTTGGATATAAAGCTAACTCGTTTGTTTAGTCTGCATTCGAAGCTATATCACTTATATCGCAAGTATCTGAACCTAAATCATTTGTTTCGCATGGATTTGAATCTTACCCTTTTACTTCGCATGGATATAAAGCTAAATAATGTGTTCCGCTTGTATTTGAAGCTAACTCGTTTGTTCCGTCTGCATCTGAAGCTATGACACTTATATCGCAAGTATCTGATGCTAAATCACTTGTTTCGCCTGGATTTGAAGCTAAACATTCTACATCGCATTGATTTGCAGCTAAATCATCTGTTTCGCATGGATTTGAACCTAACTCGTTCGTTTCGCCTGCATTCCATGCCATATCACTTATATCGCAAGTACCTGAAGCTAAATCATTTGTGTCGCATGGATTTGAAGTTAAACCTTCTACATAGCATTGATTTGAAGCTCAATCATGTGTTTTGCATGGATTTGAAGCTAACTCGATTGTTTCGACTGTATTTGAAGCTATATCACCCATATCCCAAGTGTTTGAAGCTCAATCATTTGTGTCGCATGGATTTGAAGCTAAACCTTCTACATCCCATTGATTTTAATCTAAATCATGTTTTTCGCTTGTATTTGAAGCTAACTCGTTTCTTTGGACTGCATTTGAAGCTATATCACTTATATCGCAAGTGTTTGAAGATAATTCATTAGTATCGCATGGATTTGAAGCTAAATCATGAGTTTCGCTCGAATTTGAAGGTAATCCTTCTACATCGCATTGATTTGTAGCTAAATCACGTCATTCAAATAGATTTGAAGCTAACTCGTTTGTTGCCCCTGCATTTGTAGCTATATCATTTATATCGCAAGTATTTGAAGCTAAATCATTTGTTCCGCATGGATTTGATGCTACACCTTCTACATCGCATTTATTTGCTGCTAAATCACAGGTTTCGCATGGATTTGCATCTAACTCGTTTGTTGCGCATGCAGTTGAATCTAAATAACGTACATCGCAAGTATTTGTAGCTGAACCATTTGTTTCGAATAGATTTGAAGCTAAACCTTCTACATCGCATTGATTTGCAGCTAAATAATTTGTTTCGCATGGATTTGAAGCTAACTCGTTTGTTTGGCCTGCAGTTGAATCTATATCACTTATATCGCACGTATTTGAAGCAAAATCATTTGTTCCGCATCGATATGAAGCTAAGCCTTCTACTTTGCATTGATTTGAAGCTAAATCATGTGTATCGCATGCATTTTGAAGCTAACTTGTTTGTTGCGCATGCAGTTGAATCTAACTAACGTATATCACAAGTATATGTAGATAAACCATTTGTATCGCGTGGATTTGAAGCTAACTCGTTTGTTTCGCATGGATTTGAAGCTAAACCTTCTACATCGCGTTGATTTGATGCTAAATCATGTGAGTCGCATGGAGTTGATGCTAGCTCGTTTGTTTCGCCTCCATTTAAACCTATTTCACTTATATCGCAAGTATCTGAAGCCAAATCATTTGTTGCGCATGGCTTTGAAGTTAATCCTTCTATGTCGCATTGATTTGAAGCTAAATCATGTGTATCGCATGGATTTTGAAGCTATCTCGATTGATTCGTCTGCATATGAAGCTATATCTCTTATATCCGAAGTGTTTGAAGCTAAATCATATGTGTCGCATGGATTTGGAGCTAAGCCTTCTACTTCGCATTGATTTGAAGCTAAATCACTTGTGTCGCATGTATTTGAAGCTAAATCTTCTACATCGCATTGATTTGCAGCTAAGTCATGTGTTTTGCATGGATTTGAAGCTAACTGGTTTGTTTCCCCTGTATTTGAAGCTATATCACTTATATCGCATGTATCTTATGCTAAGTCATTTGTGTCGCATGGATTTGAAGCTAAACCTTCTACATCGCATTGATTTAAAGCTAAATCATATGTTTCGCATGGATTTGATGCTAAGTCGATTGTTATCCATGCATTTGAAGCTATATCAGTTATATCGCAAGTATCTGATGCTAGATCATTTGTTTCACATGGATTGGAAGCTAAACCTTCTACATCGCATTGATTTGCAGCTAAGTCATGCGTTTCGCACGGATTTGAAGCTAACACGATTGATTCGTCTGCATTTGAAGCTATATCACTTATATACTAATTGTTGGAAGCTACATCATTTGTTTCGCATGGATTTGAAGCAAAACCTTCTACATCGCATTGATTTGAAGCTATATCATGTGTTTCGCTTGGATTTGATGCTAAACATTCTACATCGCATTGATTTGTAGCTAAGTCATGTGTTTCGCTTGGTTTTGAAGATAAATCTTCTACTTCGCATTGATGTGCAGCTAAATCATGTGTTTCGCATGGATTTGAAACTAACTCGTTCGTTTCGCCTGCATTTGATGCTATGTCACTTATACCGCAAGTATCTGAAGCTAAATCATTTGTGTCGCATGGATTTGAAGCTAAACCTTCTATTACGCATTGATTTGAAGCTAAACCATGTGTTTAGCTTGGATTTGAAGCGAACTCGTTTGTTTCGCCTGCATTTGATGCTGAATCATGTATATCCCAAGTATTTGAAGCTAAACAATTTGTTTCGCATGGATTCGAAGTTAAGCCTTCAACTTCGCATTGATTTTAAGCTAAATCATATGTTTTGCATGGATTTGAAGCTAATTCGTTAGTTTTGCATGCTGTTGAATATAAATCATTTATATCACAAGTATTTGAAGCTAAACAAATTGTTTCGCATGGATTCGAAGATCTGCCTTCTACTTCGCATTGATTTGAAGCAAAAACACGTGTTTCGCATGGATTGGAAGCTAACTCGTTTGTTTCGCATGCATTTGAAGCTAAATCATGCACAGCACAAGTATTTGAAGCTGAACCACTTGTTTCGCATGGATTTGAAAATAAGCCTTCTACTTCGCATTGATTTGAAGCTAAATCATGTGTTTCGCATGGAGTTGAAGCTAACTCGTTTGTTTCGCATGCTGTTGAAGCTAAATCAAGTATAACACAAGTATTTGAAGCTAAACAATTTGTTTCGCATGGATTCGAAGATAAGCCTTCAAATTCGCATTGATTTTAAGCTAAATCATATGTTTCGCATGGATTTAAAGCTAACTCGTTTGTTTCTATTCAGTTGAAGCTAAATCATGTATATCACAGGTATTTGATGCAAAACCATTTGTTTCGCATGGATTCGAAGATAAGCCTTCTACTTCGCATTGATTTGAAGCTAAATCATGTGTTTCGCATGGATTTGAAGCTAATTCGTTAGTTTTGCATGCTGTTGAATATAAATCATTTATATCACAAGTATTTGAAGCTAAACAAATTGTTTCGCATGGATTCGAAGATCTGCCTTCTACTTCGCATTGATTTGAAGCTAAACCATTTTTTCACATGGATTCGAAGATCTGCCTCCTACTTCGCATTGATTTGAAGCAAAATCATGTGTTTCGCATGGATTGGAAGCTAACTCGTTTGTTTCGCATGCATTTGAAGCTAAATCATGCACAGCACAAGTATTTGAAGCTGAACCACTTGTTTCGCATGGATTTGAAAATAAGCCTTCTACTTCGCATTGATTTGAAGTTAAATCATGTGTTTCGCATGGAGTTGAAGCTAACTCGTTTGTTTCGCCTGCATTTCAAGCTATATCACTTATATTCACAAGTATGTGAAGCTAAATCATTCGTTTCGCATGGATTCGAAGATCAGCCGTCTACTACGCATTGATTTGAAGATAAATCATGTGTTTCGCTTGGATTTGAAGCGAAATCGTTTGCTTCGCCTGCATTTGAAGCTGAATCATGTATATCCCAAGTATTTGAAGCTAAACAATTTGTTTCGCATGGATTCGAAGATAAGCCTTCTACTTCGCATTGATTTTAAGCTAAATCATATGTTTCGCATGGATTTAAACCTAACTCGTTTGTTTCGCATACTGTTGAAGCTAAATCATGTATATTACAAGTATTTGGAGCTAAACCATCTGTTTCGTGTGGATTCGAAGATCAGCCTTCTACTTCGCATTGATTTGCAGTTAAATCATATGTTTCGCATGGATTTGAAGCTACCTCTTTTGTTTCGCAAGCAGATGGAGCTAAATCATGTATATCACACATATTTGAAGCTAATCATGTGTTCCGCCTGGATTCAAATATAAGCCTTCTGCTTCGCATTGATTAGAAGTTAAGTTATGTGTTTCGCTTGGATTTGAAGCTAACTTGTTTGTTTCGCCTGCATTTGAAGCTAAATCATGTATATCACAATTATATGAAGCTGAACCAATTGTTTCGCATGAATATTAAGCTAAACCATGTGTTTCGAATGAATTTGAAGCTAAATCATGTGTTTCGCAAGGATTTGAAGATAAGCCTTCTACTTCGCATTGATTTGATGCTGAATCAGGTGTTTCGCTTGGATTCGAAGCTAACTCCTTTATTTTGCATGCAGTAGAAGGTTAAATCATGTATAAAACAAGTATCTGAAGCTAAACCATTTGTTTCGAATGGATTTGAAGATACGCCTTCTATTTCGCAATGATTTGATGCTGAATCATGTGTTTCGCTTGGATTTGAAGCTAACTCGTTTGTTTTGCATGCAGTAGAAGGTTAAATCATGTATAAAACAAGTATCTGAAGCTAAACCATTTGTTTCGAATGGATTTGAAGCTACGCCTTCTACTTCGCATTGCATTGAAGCTAAATCATGTGTTTCGGTTGGATTTGAAGCTAACTCGTTTCTTTCGCATGCAGTTAAAGCTAAATCATGTATATCACAAGTATTTGAAGCTAAACCATTTGTTTCGCATGGATTTGAAACGACGCCTTCTACTTCACATTGATTTGAAGCTAAATCATATGTTTCGCATGGATTTAAAGCTAACTCGTTTGTTTCTATTCAGTTGAAGCTAAATCATGTATATCACAGGTATTTGATGCAAAACCATTTGTTTCGCATGGATTCGAAGATAAGCCTTCTACTTCGCATTGATTTGAAGCTAAATCATGTGTTTCGCATGCATTTGAAGCTAATTCGTTAGTTTTGCATGCTGTTGCATATAAATCATTTATATCACAAGTATTTGAAGCTAAACAAATTGTTTCGCATGGATTTGAAGATCTGCCTACTACTTCGCATTGATTTGAAGCTAAACCATTTTTTCGCATGGATTCGAAGATCTGCCTTCTACTTCGCATTGATTTGAAGCAAAATCATGTGTTTCGCATGGATTGGAAGCTAACTCGTTTGTTTCGCATGCATTTGAAGCTAAATCATGCACAGCACAAGTATTTGAAGTTGAACCACTTGTTTCGCATGGATTTGAAAATAAGCCTTCTACTTCGCATTGATTTGAAGCTAAATCATGTGTTTCGCATGGAGTTGAAGCTAACTCGTTTGTTTCGCATGCTGTTGAAGCTAAATCAAGTAGAACACAAGTATTTGAAGCTAAACAATTTGTTTCGCATGGATTTGAAGATAAGCCTTCTACTTCGCATTGATTTTAATCTAAATCATCTGTTTCGCATGGATTTGAAGCTATCACTTTTGTTTCGCATGCAGATCAAGCTAAATCATGTATATCACAATTATTTGAAGCTAAACATGTGTTTCGCCTAGATTCAAAGATAAGCCTTCTGCTTCGCATTGATTAGAAGTTAAGATATGTGTTTCGCATGGATTTGAAGCTAACTCGTTTGTTTCGTCTGCATTTGAAGCTATATCACCTATACCCGAAGTGTGTGAACCTCAATCACATTTGTTTCGCATGTATTTCAAGCTAAACATTCTACATCGCATGGACTTGAAGCTAACTCGTTAGTTTCTAATGCAGCTGAAGCTATATCACCTATATCCCAAGTGTTTGAAGCTCAATCATTTGTTTCGCATGGATTTAAATCTAAACCGTCAAAACCGCATTGATTTGAAGATAAATCATGTGATTCGCTTGGCTTTGAAGCTAACTCGTTTGTCTCCCCTGCAGTTGAATCTATATCACTTATATTGCAAGTATTTGAAGCTAAATCATTTGTTCCGCATGGATTTGATGCTAAGCCTTCTACGTCGCATTGATTTGAAGCTAAATCATTTGTTTCGCATGGATTTGGATTTAACTCGTTTGTGTCCCCTGCATTTGAATCTATATCACTTACATCGCAAGTATCTGAACATAAATAATTTGTGTCGCATTGATTTGATGCTAAGCCTTCTACTTCGCATTGATTTGAAGCTAAACCTTCTACATCGCATTGATTTGAAGCAAAACCTTCTACATCGCATTGATTTGAAGCTAAATCATGTGTGTCGCATGGATTTGAAGCTAACTCGATTGTTTCCCCTGCATTTGAAACTACATCACTTATATCGCAAGTATCTGATGCTAAATCATTTGTTTCGCATGGATTTGAAGCTAAACCTTCTACATCGCATTGATTTGCAGCTAAATCATGTGTTTCGCATGGATTTGGAGCTAACTCGTTTGTTTCCCCTGCATTTGAAGCTATATCACTTATATCGCAAGTATCTGAACATAAATCATTTGTGTCGCATTGATTTGATGCTAAATCTTCTACGTCGCATTGACTTGAAGCTAAATCTTCTACATCGCATTGATTTGACGCAAAACCTTCTACATCGCCTTGATTTGAAGCTAAATCATGTGTGTCGCATGGATTTGAAGATAACTCGATTGTTTCCACAGCATTTGAAACTATATCACTTATATCGCAAGTATCTGATGCTAAATCATTTGTTTCGCATGGATTTGAAGCTAACTCGATTGTTTCGCCTGCAGTTGAATCTATATGACTTATATTGCAAGTATTTGAAGCTAAATCATTTGTTCCGCATGGATTTGATGCTAAGCCTTCTACGTCGCATTGATTTGAAGCTAAATCATTTGTTTCGCATGGATTTGGATTTAACTCGTTTGTGTCCCCTGCATTTGAAGCTATATCACTTACATCGCAAGTATCTGAACATAAATAATTTTTGTCGCATTGATTTGATGCTAAGCCTTCTACTTCGCATTGATTTGAAGCTAAACCTTCTACATCGCATTGATTTGAAGCAAAACCTTCTACATCGCATTGATTTGAAGCTAAATCATGTGTGTCGCATGGATTTGAAGCTAACTCGATTGTTTCCCCTGCATTTGAAACTATATCACTTATATCGCAAGTATCTGATGCTAAATCATTTGTTTCGCATGGATTTGAAGCTAAACCTTCTACATCGCATTGATTTGCAGCTAAATCATGTGTTTCGCATGGATTTGGAGCTAACTCGTTTGTTTCCCCTGCATTTGAAGCTATATCACTTATATCGCAAGTATCTGAACATAAATCATTTGTGTTGCATTGATTTGATGCTAAATCTTCTACGTCGCATTGACTTGAAGCTAAATCTTCTACATCGCATTGATTTGACGCAAAACCTTCTACATCGCCTTGATTTGAAGCTAAATCATGTGTGTCGCATGGATTTGAAGATAACTCGATTGTTTCCCCAGCATTTGAAACTATATCACTTATATCGCAAGTATCTGATGCTAAATCATTTGTTTCGCATGGATTTGAAGCTAACTCGTTTGTTTCGCCTGCAGTTGAATCTATATCACTTATATTGCAAGTATTTGAAGCTAAATCATTTGTTCCGCATGGATTTGATTCTAAGCCTTCTACTTCGCATTGATTTGAAGCTACATCATTTGTTTCGCATGGATTTGAAGCTAACTCGTTTGTTTCGTCTGCATTTGAAGCTATATCACTTATACCGCAAGTATCTGAAGATAAGTCATTGATTTCGCATGGATTTGAAGCTAAACCTTCTACATCGCATTGATTTGCAGCTAAATCATGTGCTTCTCATGGATTTAAAGCTAACTCCACTGTTTCCCCTGCTTTTGAAACTATATCACTTATATCGCAAGTATCTGATGCTAAATCATTTGTTTCGCATGGATTTGAAGCTAAACCTTCTACATCGCATTGATTTGCAGCTAAATCATGTGTTTCGCATGGATTTGAAGTTAAACCTTCTACATCGCTTTGATTTGCAACTAAAACTTGTGTTTCGCATGGACTTGAAGCTAAATCGTTTGTTTCCCTTTCATTTGAAGCTATATCACTTATATCGCAAGTATCTCATGCTAAATCATTTGTTTCACATGGATTTGAAGCTAACTCGTGTGTGTCGTCTGCATTTAAAGCTATATCACTTATATCCCAAGAGTTGTAAGCTAAATCATTTGTTTCGAATGGATTTGAAGCTAAACCTTCTACATCGCCTTGATTTGTAGCTCAATCATGTATTCATCATGGAGTTGAAGCTAGCTCGTTTGTTTCGTCTGCATTTGAACCTATAACACTTGTGTCGCAATTATCTGCAGCTAAATCATTTGTTCCGCATAGATTTGAAGCTAAGCTTTCTACTGCGCAATTGATTTGAAGGTTAATCATGTGTATCGCATGGATTTTGAAACCAACTCGATTGATACGTCTGCATTTGAAGCTATATCACCTATACCCGAAGTGTGTGAAGCTCAATCATTTTTTTCTCATGGATTTCAAGCTAAACCTTCTACATCGCATTGATTTGCATTTCAATCATGTGTTTCGCATGGATTTGAAGCTAAGCCTTCTACTTCGCATTTATTTGCTGCTAAATCATGTGTTTCGCATGGAATTGAATCTAACTGGTTTGTTTCGTCTGCATTTGAAGCTATGCCACTTATATCGCAAGTATCTGAAGCTTGATCATTGGTTTCGCACGGATTTGAAGCTAAACCATCTACATCGCATTGATTTGCTGATTAATCATGTGTTTCGCATGGATTTGAAGCTAACTCGTTTGTTTCGTCTGCATTTGAAGCTATATCACTTATATCCCAAGTGTTTGAAGCTAAATCATTTGTTTCGCATGGATTTAAAGCTAGACCTTCTACATCGCATTGATTTGCTGCTAAATCGTGTGTTTCGCATGGATTTGAAGCTATCTCGTTTGTTCCGTCTGCATTTGAACCTATATCACTTATATCCCAAGTGTTTGAAGCTAAATCATTGGTTTCGCATGGATTTAAAGCTAAACCTCCTACATCGCATTGATTTGAAGCTAATTCGTTTGTTGCGCATACAGTTGAATCTAAATAACGTATATCACAAGTTTTTCAAGCTCAATCGTTTGTATCGCATGGATTTGAAGCTAAACCTTCTAAAAAGCATTGATTTGAAGCTATATCATGGGATTCGCTTGGATTTGGAGCTAACTCGTTTGTTTCTCCTGCATTTGAAGCTATGTCACTTATATCGCAAGTATGCGAAGCTAAATCATTGGTTTCGCATGGATTTAAAGCTAAACCTCCTACATCGCATTGATTTGCTGCTAAATCATGTGTTTCGCATGGATATTAAGCTAACTCTTTTGTTTCGTCAGCATTCGAAACTAAGTCACTTATATCGCAAGTATCTGTAGCTAAATCATTGGTTTCGCATGGATTTGAAGCTAAACCTTCTACATCGCATTGATTTGCTGCTAAATCATGTGTTTCGCTTGGATTTGAAGCTAATTCGATTGTTACGCATGCAGTTGAATCTATATAACGTATATCACACGTATTTGTAGCTAAACCATTGGTTTCGCATGGAATTGAATCTAACTGGTTTGTTTCGTCTGCATTTGAAACTATGCCACTTATATCGCAAGTATCTGAAGCTTAATCATTGGTTTCGCATGGATTTGAACCTAAACCTTCTACATCGCATTGATTTGCTGCTACATCATGTTTCGCTTGGATTTGAAGCTATTTCTTTTGTTACGCATGCAGTTGAATCTACATAACGTATATCACAAGTATTTGTAGCTAGACCATTTGTTTCGCATGGATTTAAAGCTAATCCTTCTACATCGCATTGATTTGCTGCTAAATCATGTGTTTCGCATTGAATTGAATCTAACTGGTTTGTTTCGTCTGCATTTGAAACTATGCCACTTATATCGCAAGTATCTGAAGCTAAATCATTTGTTTCGCATGGATTTGAAGCTAAACCTTCTACACCGCATTGATATGAAGGTAAATCGTGTGTTTCGCTTGGTTTTGAAGCTATCTCGTCTGTTGCGTATGCAGTTGAAGCTATATCACCTATATCCCAAGTGTTCAAAGCTCAATCTTTTGTATCGCATGGATTTGAAGCTAAACCTTCTACACCGCATTGATATGAAGCTAAATCATGTGTTTCGCTTGGTTTTGAAGCTAACTCGTTTGTTGCGTATGCAGTTGTAGCTATATCACCTATATCCCAAGTGTTTGAAGCTCAATCATTTGTATCGCATGGATTTGAAGCTAAACCTTCTAAATCGCATTGATTTCATGCTAAATCATGTGATTCGCTTGGATTTGGTGCTAACTCGTTTGTTTTTTCTTCATTTGAAGCTATGTCACTTATATCGCAAATATCCGAATCTAAATCATTGGCTTCGCATGGATTTGAAGCTAAACCTTCTACGTCGCATTGATTTGCAGCTAAATCATGTGTTTCGCATGGATTTTAAGCTAACTCGTTTGTTTCGTCTGCATTTGAAACTATGTCACTTATATCGCAAGTATCTGAAGCTAAATCATTGGTTTCGCATGGATTTGAAGCTAAACCTTTTACATCGCATTGATTTGCTGCTAAATCATGAGTTTCGCATGGATTTAAGCTAAATCGTTTGTTTCGTCTGCATTTGAAACTATGTCACTTATATCGCAAGTATCTGAAGCTAAATCATTGGTTTCGCGTGGATTTGAAGTTAAACTTTCTACGTCGCATTGATTTGAAGCTAAATCATGTGTTTCGCATAGATTTGAATCTAACTCGTTTCTTTCGTCTGCATTTGAAGCTGTGCCACTTATATCACAACTATCTGAAGCTAAATCATTGGTTTCGCAAGGATTTGAAGCTACACCTTCTACATCGCATTGATTTGCTGCTAAATCATGTGTTTCGCATGGAATTGAATCTAACTGTTTTGTTTCGTCTGCATTTGAAGCTATGCCACTTATATCGCAAGTATCTGAAGATTAATCATTGGTTTCGCATGGATTTGAAGCTAAACCATCTACATCGCATTGATTTGCTGATTAATCATGTGTTTCGAATGGATTTGAAGCTAACTCGTTTGTTTCGTCTGCATTTGAAGCTATATCACTTATATCCCAAGTGTTTGAAGCTAAATAATTTGTTTCGCATGGATTTGAAGCTAAACCTTCTAGACCGAATTGATATGAAGCTAAATCTTGTGTTTCGCTTGGTTTTGAATCTAACTCGTTTGTTGCGTATGCAGTTGAAGCTATATCACCTATATCCCAAGTGTTTGAAGCTCAATCTTTTGTATCGCATGGATTTGAAGCTAAACCTTCTAAATCGCATTGATTTGAAGAGAAATCACGTGATTCGCATAGATTTGAAGCTAACTCGTTTGTTTCGTCTGCATTTGAAGCTATATCACTTATATCGCAAGTGTTTGAAGCTAAATCACTTGTTTCGCATGGATTTGAAGCTAAACCTTCTACACCGCATTGATATGAAGGTAAATCGTGTGTTTCGCTTGATTTTGAAGCTAACTCGTTTGTTGCGTATGGAGTTGAAGCTATATCACCTATATCCCAAGAGTTTGAAGCTCAATCTTTTGTATCGCATTGATTTGATGCTAAATCATGTGATTCGCTTGGATTTGGTGCTAACTCGTTTGTTTCTTCTGCATTTGAAGCTATGTCACTTATATCGCAAGTATCCGAATCTAAACCATTGGTTTCGCATGGATTTGAATCTAAACTTTCTACGTCGCATTGATTTGAAGCTAAATCATGTGTTTCGCATAGATTTGAATCTAACTCGTTTCTTTCGTCTGCATTTGAAGCTGTGCCACTTATATCACAACTATCTGAAGCTAAATCATTGGTTTCGCAAGGATTTGAAGCTACACCTTCTACATCGCATTGATTTGCTGCTAAATCATGTGTTTCGCATGGAATTGAATCTAACTGTTTTGTTTCGTCTTCATTTGAAACTATGTCGCTTATATCGCAAGTATCTGAAGCTAAATCATTGGTTTCGCATGGATTTGGAGCTAAACCTTCTACGTCGCATTGATTTGCAGCTAAATCATGCATTTCGCATGGATATGAAGCTAACTCGTTTCTTTCGTCTGCATTTGAAGCTGTGCCACTTATATCACAACTATCTGAAGCTAAATCATTGGTTTCGCAATGATCTGAAGCTACACCTTCTACATCGCATTGATTTGCTGCTAAATCATGTTTTTCGCATGGAATTGAATCTAACTGGTTTGTTTCGTCTGCATTTGAAGCTATGCCACTTATATCGCAAGTATCTGAAGCTTAATCATTGGTTTCGCATGGATCTGAAGCTAAACCTTCTACATCGCATTGATATGAAGCTAAATCATGAGTTTCGCTTGGTTTTGAAGCTAACTCGTTTGTTGCGTATGCAGTTGAAGCTATATCACCTATATCCCAAGTGTTTGAAGCTCAATCTTTTGTATCGCATGGATTTGAAGCTAAACCTTCTAAATCGCATTGATTTGAAGATAAATCATG